>NC_051071.1:64985547-65095547 GCF_004664715.2 Peromyscus leucopus | reverse complement strand
AATAAAATCTTTTATGGGTTGTTAAAATTAATTATGATATTAATAAATATGGGAGTGTTAGTTTGATTTCACAGGAATTTGTTTTATAATTTCCTGGACTAAGGCATTATAATTAAATTATAAAAATAAAGTCATAGAGAAATAGCATGGGGACTATTGTGTCCAAGGAAATTCATTCCTTTGCTTATGTTACAAAGTCCCAGATTTCTAGACAGACATACATCTTAAAATGCAGATTCATCTATGCTTACTTTTCAAAAGAGAGCAATCTGAGAACCTCACCTTCCTCTGATAATATATACAAATGAATAATTTTACATTGTTATGTTAGATATATTAAGAAATTTCTAAGCACAACCACTAATCAATCTACCTAATTTTTATATCTGAACTCTTCCTTTTTCAATCCAAAAATAAAATTTACTATAAATGTGATAAGAAGCAGACTAAAGTCATGTTGATACTGCATCTCAGTTTGACTGAGCCATCTTTTGTTTGCCAAGAGAATTAATGACAGTATAAGAATTGGATAAGAGCCAGGCGGCGGTGGCGCAGGCCTTTAATCCCAGCACTCAGGAGGCAGAGGCAGGTGAATCTCTTTGAATTTGAGGCCAGGCTGGTCTACGAAGCGAGTTCCAGGAAAGGTGCAAAAGCTACACAGAGAAACCCTGTCTCAAAAGAAACCAGAGAGAGAGAGACAGAGAGAGAGAGAGAGAGAGAGAGAGAGAGAGAGAGAGAGAGAGAGAGAGAATTGGATAAGATTGATAGCTTTCTATTTTGAAAATAGTACTTTACAAAAAAAGTCAATTTCTTGTACACAATCTATACTTCAAGCTTAATAACTCTGTAGTAAAAATATGCTTTGAAATGGGTCAAAATCTCCAAAGCCCTATTTGTGATGAGCTGCAGCTGCAGAACCTGCTAGGCTCTTTTTATTTTTTCAAGATTTCCTCCTCATCTTGGAATGCTGATTATCTTTTAGATAATGTATCTTTCATTTGATTTGACAGATTAGCAGATGCTTTATGTCTCATGTTTCCTCACTATCTTTGTTAAGCAAACGTTGTATTTTCTCCATCTTTATCATGTTTAACATGGAAGTATGTATTTACGGGGACAGCTGATTCATAAGCCATCTCTGGTACAAAGTGTTTGCATTTTACGCTGCATCTGTTTCAAGAGCAAGATGCCTCTGTGCTTTTCTTAGATCAAGCATGCACATGTTTTCAGAATGTAGCACTTAAATTCCCAGATTTGAAACGGGAGCTACCTTGACACATAGTTGGCCTGGCACCAACAGCCTTCCTCATGAATGGCAGCATGCTGAGTGCATATGCCCTGGAGTTGGCTCCATTTCTATCACAGAAAAAATAAGAGAATCCTTGTGTCTGCACTCTATGAAACTTTACCTGGTATTTCTATAACTTATTTGAAAAGGGTATCTGTGTAAACAAATTACAATACAGCAACTCATTACCCTAGTGAACACAGTAGAATAAAGTTCGTATGGTAAGAAGAAGGTTTTAAAGTTCAGTTTGATTGGTCTAGTTACATGTCTCTAACTTGCAAAGCAATGACCTTGTGCAGTCCCTTGCTTTCTCTGGGCCTCTGTACTGTTATCTTTAAGCTAGGAATTATACTAAAGCTGGTTGCCCTGGGAAGGATGATTTCCCAAGATAAAATATGTAAGAAGGAGTCATTAAGCAGCTCTGTTTTCTTTCTGGTTTCCCTCCACATCTGCACATTGTAAGAATAAAACACAATTGAAAATAAAAACAGTAGAAGCTTCATTCTTTCTTACTTATGTCGAAGTAGCAAGAGGACTCGATCATTAAGTCAAAACATGAAAAATAAAACCCAGAGGGAAGCTACCAATTTCAAAACAGGTGCTGCAACCAACAAGAAAATAGAGCTCCAAGGTCGGGTCTATCTGGTTTCCTGGCTTTTAATCTGTTTCCCAATAATGACTTCCTTTATGATTCCTGAAAACTAATAAAGTTTAAGGCGTCATTTTTACCACATTTGTCTGACTTTTTAGTCCTTTTAAATGTCTTTTGTATCGATTCCCATCTAAGTTTCTTTATGTCTCCAGGAATGGTGATTAACTGAGTGCTTGCACAGAGTGATAGCGCCCTGCATGACTTGGACCCCCAGAAGGTTCCTCCGCTGGCAGTTTTGCACAAGATGGAAAATACTGGTTTTTTTTTTTGTTTTGTTTTGTTTTTTAAAAAAAAAACAACTGGTAACTTTTATGTGTTGCCATATCTATTGTGAAAACTGGCAATTATTATATGATACAGAGGGAAAAATATCCTGACATGTTGCATTATAGGAGACTCAGCCTGGGATTCAAATGCTAGGCCTGGGTAGCATCTCTGGGCCTTTGGGTGACATGACTGTGGGTACCAGAGGCTCAGAAAGCTATGTCTTCTGAACTCCATACTTCTGTGGCTGTTACTTGAAGGCTAGGGCTATTGACTAAACTTCCATGTCTTTTCCTTAAGCAAGTTGGGGAAATTTCCGAAGCAAAACTAACAGAACAAGAATAGCCAAATACACCCCTGCACCCTCTGTTAACCCCTATGTCTGCCAAAGTTTTTTGTTTGTTGATTTTTTTTTTTTTTACAATAATAGCATCCTATTTTTTACCACTGCCCATGGAATGGTTTCAACAAATATTTGACCAAGGACCAAGATTTATAGAGCAGATTTTAATTGTAACTTAATAATAAAATTTATCTGATTACAATGGTCTGGCTCTTCTTATGCCTTGTATCACCATCTGAACCTCATTTTTATGCCAAGAACAAAAAGGGGACACACATAGATGATTTAAATTCTCTCGATGCTGCTTTTAAAACCTTCAGTTCTGACTGCACCATCTACTGTGTGTTTTCTCTCTCCAATCCCGAGTTACCTATGGTTTTCCTTATTCACAGTTGTCTCTCACTTTAGAAAGCCTTTCTCATAACGAACCTTAACCTTGTTTCTCTGTGGACACATATTAGTTGTTTGGTCCTTATTTTTCTGACAGTCCTCAGTTGTCACGCCACAGTATTCTTTTTCTGTGAACTTTCCTTTATTTAAAATATTTCCTCTAACTTATTCTTAAATTTTATTTTTTTTCTATCACAAGGTGTGTGAAGAACAAAGTAAGTTAACACAAGATACAACCGAAAAGCAAACAATGCCTAACCGAATGTTATACTCATTCAACTAAGAGTGTGGTTCAATAGGCAGCCGTAACACTGACGTTTGAGGCCAGCTTTTATCTTTGACACACACATGCATGTTATACACACAGTGGGGGTGGGGGAGAGGAAAGAGAGAGAGGGAAAGAGAGAGACTACACTCATTGATTCAAGATAAAGTGAAATAGGCGGGATAGCTTTTCTCATGGGATCATAATTCAACTCAGTGAGCAATATTAATATCACTAAGAAATGACTGAAATATCACAAAGGTGATATTTAAATATGGAATATAGGAACAGTGAATGCGAGAACAGATTTTGATAATATTCACCAACATTCAGGAATGCCCTTCCAACCATCAGATAAACCCATTCTGCTTAGGTGTAAAAGCTTTTCAGACTTTCCTTTAGCCTAGAAATATTACCCTAGACTATTCACTTTTGAACTCAATTGTCATCAAACAATACTATAATTGCTAAATTTAAATGTCTATAAACATTTATTTTAAAAAAATCAGTGCATGAGACTTTTGGTTTAATTCCCATCACAAAAAGCTAAGACAGAGACAGATAGACAGACAATCATCTTGTCCCGGAGAGAAATGTTTCATACTAAAGGAACCACTGTGCAGTTTGCAGTATATACTGGGCTCCAGTGAGTTTAAAGAGCATCTAATTATCTCCATGTTGCCTGAAGAAACCCAGTTTATAAACCTATCAACTAAGACCCCAAATCTGCATCATTAGAGTGATATCCCCCATATCCCCCAAAGACTCACTGTTATTCCAAATTAATCCAAGTCTCACAGCACCTCTCTCTTACCAAGTCCACACAAATACAAGTGAGAGAGATCATTTATTCTCTGAAAATGGGAACATTTCTTTGCAAACTCTGGTCATTTTTCTATGAAACTGCCCTCTGCACTGTACTGATTTGTAGATTCAATCAGCAACCCCTCTAGGAAAGAGGGGACATTTGGAGATGCAGAGATAAGGGAAGGTTTTATTTTTTTGTTTTTGTTTTATTTTTCAGGAAAGTCACAGAAACAATATAAAAGTTGAAGAACTAAAGCAGGGGGCCCATTTAAGAATAACACGATTGAGTTAAAACATGGGAGACATGAGTGGAAGTTGAAAACATACAGTTATAAAGCAAAATGTAACAAAAGCTATAGACAGTCATGAATAGCACATTAAATGCTGATGAGCAAGGCAGATGCAATTAGTTCTCCTATTGGTTAAGTACTTTATTTCTTATACTTATTGTAAGAAAAAAAAGGATAATTTTACATGTCTTCTCTCTTTGGATGGGAGCATGTGTGTCAGTGCATAGTAACTCCTTGAATTTAAGAATTAACCACGATCGGTTGCCGAGTATTGTCTCATTAGAATACATGCAAAGTATTCTAAGTTGTTTTCAAACCACCAAAATCTCAAGTTGATGCCCAGTTACTTCAATGGATAGTAAATGAAAAGAACTTTCGAAAGATGAGTTGTTGTACAAACACAAAATAAGAGATTAGACAACCCGCCAAGATCAGAAAGATGAAACAGGACAAAGATATTGCACATAAGCCTTCCTGTGCCAGAGAAAGGATCACCTATGTTTTTACTGTCAAATAATTGTTAGCATCGCCAATTACTACAAACAACCTAAGGAGTGGTCTTACTATTTAATGTCTTCTGTCCATATATTAGATGTAATTGATGAAAGTCATTGAATGTATCTATTAACACTGCCAAAGTAACAATGGTATTTCATTTTTCCCCTTGCTTTTGTTATTAAAATTCACCTATAAGGTTAAGACTTGCCATTCTAGACCAAAACAATGCCCCATTGTTTCACACAAGACTAATCAGTGCTATTTGGAAAGTACAGGTATTTCATATATAAAACCTGTGAGAGGTAGATATTGAATGGTTATAATTCTGGGAGAGTGTAATCCTATACTATTGATTCTTTTACTGGAGATGAGGAATTTCAGAGCTGCACAATCCAAATAGTATCATGATACTAAAACTAATATTCTGTGCTTTTAAATTTAAGTACTCATATTACATTCAGAATACCAGAGAATAAGCAATTCATGTTATTAACATTTCATGTAAATTTATTCAAGTTGAGACAAGTCATAAGGAGACTTAAGAAGCTGCACACGTGCCTAAGAAGATACTCTTGGGACAATACAAGTAACACAGCTCTTCAGTCTGATGTGATAATGCAAACAGTGGGGGGAAATCTGGAATGAAGTTTCAGACAATCTCACTCTGTGGGATCTCCAAATTGATAAGCTCAATAAAAGGTACACATCACATATTAGAACCAATCAGTAGACTTATTAAAAATAGTAATATAACTATTGAGAAAATAATTTTATATGAAATACAATATATATTTATGTATGTATGTTTTCAGAGCTGACCATTTGGCACTAGACAACCAAATGTTCTTCTCTGGAAAAGATCAAGTCTCCAAATGCTCCCACATTTTATCAGTTGTTCTACAGCTCTTCTTGTGTGGTTGAGGTCTCATGGACATTTCCCTGACCAGTTTGGCATGTCCATTGATGTTGTCCTTATTCAGCTCACATGTGGGTGGTCATGTTGGTGAGATTTTACAGGTAGAGCTTCTGATGTTACCAGGAGATTGGTAACTCAGATTGTGTCTCACAGCAAAACCCCTGATGAGAGAAGGATAGATGCTAAAGAAACAACAGGCAAGCAGAAAAGCTGGAGTCAGGTAGGCTGTGCACACTTTTATGGAGCTTCACCTACTTACTACTTATACAACAACCAGGAACATGAGCCCATTTATTATGCACAGTACAAGGGAAGGAATTAGAGGAGGTCTCTGTAATCAAGTATCTTGGACTATAAACATCCATGAGGAGGAAGCTACAATTGTAGGTTTTGCACACCCTGGTCAACAATTTGTGTGCAGTTCATACAGTTGCACACACTATCGGCATTTGCATCTGAACAGAGAAATACTTTGCCATTACTCTGAGCCTGACCCCCCAGGAGAAAGCTTGGGATATGAACATGGGCATGGCCACGTCAAACAATACAGGTTCACTCAAGATTTCTTCATCTCTTCTTGCACATTTACTCTAGGCTTACTCTGTTCACTACACCAAAATCAGGTTTAAAAGTAGACTAATAAACTAAACCAGAACAAAACTGAGAGCTATCTTCTGGAGATAATAAGAATAATATGGAATTGGGAAACTAAAGTTGAACAAGCTTTCATAATTACCCTGACAATAAGAACTTGATTAAATGTTGTTCAAGAATATTGAGGAAATGCCTTTAAATACATATTTTAAGAAATATAAAAAGGTTGGTTCATATCTTAAAATATGGAAAAAGAAATAGAGTATACAATATGTGTTTGGAAATGGAGTAGATGTAAACAGAACAAGAAACAATGTGAACTATGAACCAAAGGCTGAGGGGCCCCCAACTGGATCAGGCCCTCTGAATAGGTGAGACAGTTGATTGGCTTGATCTGTTGGGAGGCATCCAGGCAGTGGGACCGGGTCCTGTGCTCATTGCATGAGTTGGCTGTTTGAAACCTGGGACTTATGCAGGGACACTTGGCTCAATCTGGGAGGAGGGGACTAGACCTGCCTGGACTGAGTCTATCAGGTCGATCCCAGTCCTTGGGGGAGGCCTTGCTCTGGAGGAGGTAGGAATGAGGGGTGGGCTGGGGGGAAGGGGAGGGGGGCAGGAGGGGGGAGAACAGGAGAATCTGAGGCTGTTATGTAGAACTGAATGGTATTGTAAAATAAAATAAAATAATAATATTATTATTATTATTATTAATAATAATAATAAATGAAACAATGTAATACTTGGGGTTTCAAATCAGTTCCAAAATGAGAAAAATTAAAATGCAATCATTAGGCCTATCTGTCTAGCTATCCCCCCCCCTTTCTATAGCAAATGGCTCAAATTTTAGTTAATGTTCTGTTGAAAGCAGTAAGACCAAGTGAAAATAATATTGATACTGGAAGTTAAAGGTTTAAGAAGGAATAGGAGCAAGAGGGTGGGGAGACTAAGAGTGTGTGAGGAAGCACAATGGACATCCAGCAATTTGGTTACTAAATGTTTAAAAAAAAAAAAAAGAAAGAAAGAAAAAAGGAGTTTGAGTAATAGTAGCTTGCATAGACAATGTTGCTTCTAGGAAACATGGGCTATTTAATACAAGTTTCATTATGAATCATTGATCAGGGAGACACCTGAGACCCCCCGATAGAACTACTTCCATTGCTCATGATTGACCAACATAACTATATCATAAGCCCCTATTGCTGTACGTACTATATACTTTAATTATAGAACACAGAGAAATTAATCTTAAACTTGTCAGGAAACTATCTCCATGATAGCTAGCTTTCCTAGTGCTGAAAAACTGCTATGCAGACTGCTAGGGAAGAAAAGGCAATCAATGATCTTAATTAGTCCTATACTCTGTGTGCTAAAGCAACCTGCCAAGCAAGATGAGCCCACAGGAACAATAATGGCATTATGGTTATAGGGACAGCCACTTCTTTCTAATTCAGTTTGATTCCTGTTCCACAGGAAGGAATTCATGCCTCAGTTTCATCATGAAATAAACTTTTAAAAAATATGTGAATGAATTGTTGCTAGTTAGTATTAAATTCTGCTTTACATTTTCTTTCTCTTAAAAATATTTGCATCTGTTTGCACACATGCACATACTAAAATCCTTTCCTGAATGCTAAGATTAAATATTCCATTCTTTCTTTAATTTAAAATATCTAAAATATATAATCCAAATGTTTATATATGAATGCTTCTTATAAAAATTTATTTTGATGAAGATGCCTTTAAAATTATGAACTATATAAAATTTTATTCAGCTCATTAAAATGTAATATACTAGAGGAAACTATCTTCAGTATCAAAATGGCTAGAAGATTTAATTTTTATTATTGTATATTAATTGAACAAAATAGTTTCATAACATTTTAATAAATTCATGTAAGATATTTTTTTTTAACTCCCTTCCATCCAAACTTGTTCCATTTCTGGGTGGATTTTTATGTGTATGAGTGTTTTGCCTGCCTGTATATCATGTGGATGCAGTTCCCACAGGGGTCATAAGAGGATTCAGAATGCCCCAAAATGAAGTTACAGGTAGATGAACTGTAGGTTGGGGTTTGGGGATCTAACCTGGCGTTGATACAAGAGCAGAAAGTATTCAACCACTGAGCCATCTCTATCCTAACCCTTCATGATTTTTTAAGATTGTACATATGAAAGGAAACATATGATCTAACTCATACTTTTTTGCTTATTGTGAAGATCTCCATTCCACATTTCCTGAAAACAGCATGGATTCACCCTTCATGGCATATATATATATATATTTATCCATTCAGCCACTGACAGCCACCTGGGTTGACATCATGGCTTGATTTCTGTGAATAGATGTCACCATGATGATATGGATGTGCAACCTTCTCTATTATATCCTTTCTCAGGCTTCCCTTTAATAACAAATGATTGTTTTTAATTCTTCTTCTCTTCCTGGAAGTATCTTTTCTCGTTGCCATAAGGTACATGTCTTGGTCTTTCAAATGTCTTTCTCCATCGCTTTCACTGGTAGGCATCTGAGAGCTTGTTCAACCTTGCCTTTGGGTGCAGTTAATTTGACTGCCACTTTGGTGCCTTTATCAAACCAGTTATTTAATACTGAGTCTGTGGAAACCTTATCTATAAGATTCTGTCAGCTCTATACATTTCATTTGTGTTTCCTATGTAGACATAAAACTTACCTATTTTGTACTTAATACTCCTTTTCCAGTTTCTGTAGGTCATATCCTATTGAATTTTACTTAGAGCCAAGAGTACCCATTCCTCCATCGAACAATGTTTTGAAGAAATTTTAAAATGTATTTTTCTGAAAAACAATTATTTTCTTTAAGTCATTAAATAATCTTTTTTACTGCATGTTTATTTTTTCTCCCTTTTCCCTTTTCTTTCCCAATTTTTGAACAAGAAGTCTACACAGACTCAAACTTTGCTTTCTTCATATGTGTGGATACATTGTTTTCATATTGGACTCTCAAGATAATGGATTTTTCCTTTCAGCTTTAGCTCTGGGAGAGCTCAATTTTGTTTTCTGCAGGTATTCATCTGTGGTAGCCTTAATGGTTGGTGGGGAGCATTTCAGCTCCAACAATCTAGTTCTCTAAGCACACCAGAGAAATGGATATGGTCTTCACTAGTCAGCTTAAACACTGTCTTCTTTTTCTAAAATCCTAATACTCATCCCTCCATCTCTGCCATATCACTCTCCCACTGCCTCATAGAGTGATTTTCCTCAGCTGGTGGTACATCCTAAGATGCAGTATCTACTGAGCTCTCCTCCTCTACCTTCACATGCTGCTGTGCACAGATAAAGAGAAGCACTAAGGGATGCTGTTGGAGGGTACTAGTGACAGATTGGCTCATGCTATTAGAGCTTCCTCCAACTCTAGCACTGTAACAAATTGAAAGGTTTATGTTTTCCGAGTACCTATTTATCTGAAAATTCAAGTGCTCATATCATAAGATAGACTCACAAGAATTTGAGACCCTGCCTGTTACAAATTACTAATATTTTCAAGAATGCAAGTGACCACTGGGCACAGGTGAAGCAGCAAAATTCTTAGGCCTCTGTTATAGCTGCTCACCCTAGCACCAAGCATGTGGTAGCCCAGACTAACAGGGAAGTTTATACCTTAGGTATGTAGTCACCTCACTTCCACCCAGGTGGGATATTTGGATTTTGAGCATTTTTGCTTGATGCACTAACTAGAAATACTTGCCCCATTAATCCACAGATTTCAGGCATATTTGCCCTAAGCAATTCTAGATAATTAGGTGAATTCATTAAGGACATTCTAGATGGCACCCCTGCTAGCAAAGATCATTTAGTTGTTTTGGTTAGCTATGCCATTCAGTTCACTGAAATATGGATATCAGATTTAATCTTTGTTTTGCTCCCTGTTCCCATCCCATCTTTCCAAAGTGCCCTGTCATCCATTCCCTACTTGCCAAAGTAAGGAAATACATTATAAGTTTATGGTTAAATTACTTTCTTCTAAATTATAAGGGTTGCATGGGGATAGGAAATTTTTTCTCTTATATATTACAAATAGAATGTGGGTTTTTTTTTTTTATTATGTTTCAAGGCACAGACCCCTGAGTGGTTAAGAGTACTTCTTGCTCTTTCATGGGACTGGATTTAATTCCCAGGATCCACATCAAGAGGTTCACAATTGCCCTTAACTCCACCTCCTAGGCATCTGATGCTTCTGCCAGCATCCACACAAGCTCCATACATATTACCCTCACAAACACACATCATATAAATAAAAGTAAAATGAAGATCTGAAAACATTTTCTTTCTGGAGAGCTTATAGTTATGGTTTTGAGTGAAATTTCCCCACTAGGCTCATATGAGGGCATATTTGATCCCTGGGTGACAACAGTTTGCGTTTAGTGGGATCATGGAACTTTTATGATTCAGGTCCTAACTGGAGGAAGCCAGTCACTAAGGAACGGCTGTGGCATCTATAGTTCATCCTTGCTTCTAGACCAACCACTTTACCTCCTGGTTCATGTAGCTATGAGAAGTCCCTGCCATATATTCCCAATGCCATGAATTCTAGCCTGCCTTTCCCACGCTTACAGACTGCATCCTATCCAGACATAAGCCTAAATAAATCTTTCTTTTGTTGTTTCTGTAAAATATGTTGTGACAACCATGAGAAAGTTAAAGAATACAGCCCAGCACTCACCTGGATATTGATCACCTAAGTTAAAATCAAATTCATTCCCATTCTTTTTTTTTTATTTAAGAAATTTTTTTTTATTAATTTTACATACCAACCACAGATCTCCCTCTCATCCCTCCTCCCATTCCCCTTCAGGCTTTCCCCCAACTCACCCCCATCCCCTCCTCCAAAAGGGTAGGGGTCCCATGGGGAGTCAGCAAAGCCTGGTACCTTCAGTTGAGAGTGGGGGCAACAGAGCACAGGGGATGGGGGATGAGAACATGAGGGAACAGGATGGTCAAGCTTGGGAAAGGACAGAGTAGGAGAGCAATGAAAGAGATATCTTGATAGAGGGAGACATAATGGGGTTAGGGAGAAACCTGGTGCTAGGGAAATTCCCAGGAATCCACAAAGATGACACCAGATTAGACTACTAGCAATAGTGAAGAGGGTGTCTGAACTAGCAGAGATCACATTTTTTATTTTTATTTATTTATTTATTTATTTATTTATTTATTTATTTATTTAATTTTCTTTCATTTTACATACCAACCCATGTTTTCCCTTCATCCTCTTCTCTTGTTCCACCCACACACACCCCATCCCACCCTCATTCCCCTCTCATTGAGGGTAAGGCCTCCTTTGCGTAGTCAACACAGACTGGCATACCAAGTTGGGGCAGGGCCAAGCCCCTGGCCTCTGCATCACAGCTGAGCAGGGCAATGCAACATGGACAAGGGGCTGTAAAAAGCCAGTTCATGAGAGGGGAGGGGATGAGAGGTGGGAACATGAGGGTTCGAGACGGCCGAATTGGAGGAAGGATTGAGAGGGAGAACAATGAAAGAGATATCTGGACAGAGTGAACCATTAAAGGTTAGGGAAAACTGTGGAGCTAGGGAAATCCCCCAGGAGCTCACAAGGATGTCCCCAACTAAGACCCATTCTTTTCTAATGGTCCTAAATAACCTCAGCTTTTGTATTACTGAAACTTATTATGATACCGTCACTGGGAAATTCAGAGTCCAAGCCCAACTCTTTATTCCACATGCCTTTACTTGTCTTTTCTTTCTCCCTAATGAGTACTAAACCCTCAATAAAAGTTGGCCTTCTTGAAATTGGGTGCGCACTTCCAGTAAAGCAAGAACTTTATTCCCATTGGGTACCTAGGTGAAATAAAACAATATCTTAAAGACTGAAAAAGAACAAGAACACACCCTTAATAAGCCTGAAATATTTTCAAAGTTACCTTGTTAGTAACCGGGAAGAAAAGTGAATTAAGCTGATAGCTTTAATTGAAAATGAAATCACACTGAACCTAATTACACCGTGGCACAACACAGATGCTACACAATGAAAACATCCGTTTTACTGTTGCATGTCCTGTAAACACTGGCAGCATTCTGGTAATGCCTCCCTTCCTTTGAGCTCTCTCCAAATACAGCAGGATTTATTGATGTATATAGTGAGGAAGAATACTGAACTTTCAAGGTCATTTTGTGAACAGGAACATGGTTTCTTCTGGCTCCTTCTAGCCTTCTAGCCATCTCAGCATCATAAATTGCTCCTGCCGAATGCATCCCTGCTTCCACCATGCTTTTCAGGCAGTAGTCATCTGCTGATACTCATTATGATCTAAGCTTGTGTAACATTATTTGGATTCTCATAAAGATCCAATGGTGTCATCTAAATAATTCACATGTTAACTTTTTGAAGAAAATGCGAATGGCTACATGAAGCCTTTTTAGACGCAAGAATACAGAGTTGTGGATATATTTTCTCCAGTTCTGTAAAATGAAACCAAGACCACGGTTCCTGACCAAGGTTGTCACTCCTACATGTAAACTCTCATCATGCATACAATACTTTCACTTGAGCTATTCTTACCTATGGGAACAACAAGAAATAAATTAAGAATACACACTACTTTTGCAAAGTATAGGCACCATATAATGACAGCATTTGAATATTTAATTAGAATGAAGCTTTTCTGGAGGCCTCTGCAAAAGGTGGATGAACATTCCCATCTTATACTCTGCAGAATCATAATTTGTCTCTTCAGGGTGCATCATGCATCAGGTTAGGAAGAAAGAAGGGATGGAGGATGAAGTAGTCACTTTCTTTGAAATCTTAACATTCTCATGGATACCAAATATACAAAAATAAGATCATAGGTTATAACTGTAGTTGATCAGGAGACAGTGATTGTGTTAACTTAAAGAACTTGGGAGAATTTGTCTATACAAACAAGCATTCAGTGTGTATCTTGGAACACTAAATTGTAGTTAGGAGGAGGTACAGAATAGGATGTCTTCAAATGCATGCAGTCTATATAGTTGACAGAGCTCTGCTTCAGGAAGACACTTACACTGAGTTTAATTCCAATTATTGTCTTGAAATATCTTCAAACAACGGGCCTTATATTCTTAAAATTTTACTTATCTCTATAAATTTTGTATCTGGTCTTAGGCATAGAACTCTCTATTCTAATATGTGGCAAGAATAAAGGTACAGGGTACCAGAAATAGTCAGTGCTATATCAGGACACAGACTGTGCCTGGGAACTAATTAAGAAGAAACTAGATTGAAAAAAAGAGATTATACAATATTACAAGGGCCCAGATTTTAATAACTAAGTATAGAATTTATTCTAGAACTACTCATGCACATTTGCAGAATTTTGAAGAAAAAATTTGTGATTAGAATGCTATGCAGAAGTAAGTGACAGATTGAATAAAATACATTAAAAAAAATCAGGAACTTAAAGTTGACTGTTAATTTAATGTGTTTAATCATATGGTCAAAGGAAAAATTGAATTTGAGACATATTTCAGAATGAGCAGCCTGTCTTCTTCCTCAGCCTGGTACTATGTTTATCTCCAATGTATTGCTCCAAAATCAACAGAAAAAAAAATAATTTAAATTATAGTGAAAATGTCCACAAGATATTTTCTGGCTATTTTAACAAATCTATTTTATTAATAAAGTTTCTTTGACAATTTGATGTATGCATTTAAGCTTTTTATTCACCTTTCCACCCTCCATTATATTCCTCCCACCTCTGCCAGCCAACTTTATTCCTTACAAATCTCTTCCTCCTAGTCATGACATTTTGTTCTGTTTCTGATCCACTGAGGATATCACAATTTAAAACTATTCCAGAGAAAGTTGTTAAGACAATCATGTGTTTATACCTCTCAAAAACGCTTCCACAGTGCTGTCATCTTTCTTCAAATTCACTGTTGAAATAGCATCACAGCTTGTTTTCAATGACATTTGAATTCTAAAAATATTATAATAATAAATAATTCAAATACTCATTGAAAATGCTTACTGATTTTTTAAAGTTATGTTAATCAGAAATAACCACTTGACAGTGTAATACCCTGAATAAATATTAAAGGTTCTAAATCAATAACCAAGGTTGAAAATAAATCTTCATCTAATAGTGACTGTAAAGCATTGATTTTATTCAAAGTGTTGACTCTGCTTACTAAAGTACCTTCTTGCTTCATCCCATTTCAGCCACTTCCAGAATATTGTACAGACTGAAAATGCTATCCTCACCCTCCAAGAGAATGGGTTTGGCCCCAAACGTAAACTCTGGCTTACCTTGCCTCATCAAAAAGATTGGAGCTCAAAGGTTTTGCTCAGATAGCACCTCCTGTCTATTTAAAACAAAGCATCTGGATCCTGAGTTGCAGGTTAACGCAAAAACCATCTGTTAAAAAACTGTCAACATGCAAATGTAAAAATTCTCATTTTACTTGCAAAAGTGTACAGAAATTAGCTGAATCCTGTAATTACAACTTGGTTTGGTTCATTAACATTACTTTGAAAATTCAATGCAGAAGCATTAACATTGCCCATTTTAAAAACACTTTCTCTCTCACCACATGTAAACCTACTTATCTTTCTCTCACTTTCTTTCTCCTCCTTGCTCAGCTCCAGCCATACTGAACTCTTGATCTTTTCTTATGTACAACAAAACACTCAGACCATATTTATGTCAACTGTACAGATTATACTCTGATGGTCTACTAAGACTATAATGGTCATATGATGAAAAAAAAAAAAGAGTATAATGGAGCAAAAACACCTGTCTAATGATAGAGAGCAACACATTACTCATGTTAGTTGTGGTGCTGTGGTAACAAGCCCACTGGACTTAAAGATGGATAAGAGTATGGTAAAAACATCTATGGCCAGACAGTACACCCATAATAAAGTTCATCAATGGCTGTTATCAGTATATATACAGTAAACCATATACTCTAGTAAATATATATGAAGTGTATATATATAAGTATATAGACTGTTACAAAACATATATGTATACATACACATATACATATATAAAACTTAGTTTACTTTGAAACAACAATGTCTTCCTCCTGCAGTAGCCTCATTCATCAATTGTTTACTGTCTCTGTATTGTGTCTTTATCTACATGCCTTATTTAATGTGATGTTGTTTTAGCCATAAAACAGAAGATTATGTATATTGATGTGTATTGTGTACATATATATATATATATATATATATATATATATATATATATAAAGCACAGTCACAAATACTGCAACTGTGTGTTTAAGTGTGAAGTAGTAAAGTAGACTGTGTTTCCTAGGTTTGTGTAAGTACACTGTGTGATGCTCACACAACAAATCAGCCGATGGCATTCTCAGAGAATGCCTGTGTTAAGTAATGATGGACTATATACAGAGATAGTCATGCCTGAGCCTTTCCTTTGCTGTCCCTGTGTCTGGGACTCTCTTCTTCCATGTCTGTGTCACTCTTCCTCAAGTTCCTTTGCCTCTTTGTGAAATGGAACCCTTGGTTTGAATTTGCTGGTGACCGCATTTAGAACAGCAGGTCATCCTCAGCTGCCCTCAGTCATGCCTTGTCTTTATCTATTTCACTTACCAATATGCAGCATTATACTGTGGAAACAACTATTCTTAGTTCATTGTTTTACCTATTCCATCGAGTATTAACCCACAGAGGACAGGAGAAGGGAAAAATCATGATTTCGTTGCATCATATTTAACACTTGACTTCACATGGCATCCCTTTCTCTTTTTTCCTTTCCTCCACCACTTCTTTCTTCTCTGTCTCACACACAGAAAATGACTTGGGGATTTGATTTTGTTTTCCCGTTAAACTATCATACTCCTACACACCCTAGTTGCTTTCCCTGAAGTCAAATTTTAAAAGATCTTTATTTGTGGATCTATCCCAGAAAGGATAATATAAGTTCAGATTTCCAGAGCTCTAGGGTTGTAACATTTGGAATGAAGAGATTTCAGCCATGAATCAAGGCTGCTTGGATTAATATCACTCTCTCCCACATGACAACTTGATGCATTACCATGTCACCAAAATGTCTGCCTTCTCATTTGGTTTATTAAAGATACTTTCCATACTGTGGTGGAAGTATTCATGCACAATTATGTCCCACTGTGTGAGAACTGGACCCATGTTTCTTAAGACCAACACCACCCCCCAAACAAGAAAAAAAATGAGACCAGCCCACAATTGTATGAAATGCGATTTGTTGAGGAACTAACTGACAAAAGTGTTGTCCTACAGGTCAGCAAGAACAAGCAGATCACATGCAAAAATTACTCAAGGGAAAGAATGTTGATTAAAACTCAAAGTGGCTGCAGGAACTTCATGCTAAGTCCATCCAGAAGGAAATGAATGTGGAGAACTGGAAAACAGAACAATTATACCTAGTTTCATTGTCTACTTAAAGATCTTAAAGCTAAAAGCCAGTATATAAAGCCTTGAAGTTATACCCGTTCCCTCCACGGAAATCTTAAATCTTCATAGATTACTATTAACATAGCTTTCTTTTTAGGTTAAACTATTTTTGTTACTAATCTTGTCCAGATACGTATTACATTTACAGCACTTTATGACAAGGCAAATAGTTTAAAAAGAGCAATATATTAGAAGAGTAGCATGTCTCTTTAAAATTAGGTGCTCATATAATTTGAGTCAAACAGAAAAAAGTTACTTTTGTAATACAGGAACAAGTTAAGTAGTCACATGTTTAGTTTCTATAATAATCACCTTCAGTGTTGTTTCAGCAGTTTATAAAACTAGAGCTTCAGAGGATCTACTGTCATACCAAATGTAGATGTAACCAACCATCATATTAAATAAGAAACACAGAACCAATGCAAAGAAGAAAGCCAAGAGGTCAGAGCTAAGAGCTAAAACCTTACCCTTCCTCCTGTGGTTGGTCCTACCTCTCCAAAGGAGAGCTACTTCCTGTGTAAGTCCTTATAAAGACTTTCAGTTCTGCCTTCTCATTGGTTGTAAAACCAACCACATGACCGCCTAGTCACTGCCTGTCTGTACAGATCTCCGGGTCTTCTATGGTTGGTATTGAGATTAAAGGCATGTGTCTCCAATGCTGGCTGTATCCCTGAACACACAGAGATCTACCTAACTCTGCCTACCAAGTGCTGGGATTAAAGGCATGCACCACCACTGCCCAGCTTTCCTATGGCTTGCTAATAGCTCTGACCTCCGGGAACTGAATTATAAGGACTTTGAACCACTTTACTTAAATTTTCTGATTTGTAACCTGCCTTTCCTTGTTTGTTGGCATCTGTATAAAATGTACGAACTCCAGATATGGGTTTTTGCCATACAATTCGAGGCAAGATCCAATCAGCTCTCTTTATAAGATCAATTCTATCGCTTTTGGGATATTTGCTGTTAATTTCTCCCAAAAAAATTACTGCAAGCTTTTTGCCAAGGTTCACATTCTATCCATAATTTTTCAGTGTCCTCCTAGGTTAAAGGTATGACAATTTCTGCTGGGTCTATTCCTGCTAATTGACAAAGTCTCAATTTTCCTTTCCAAATCAGGTCAGAGATTTTTTCCACATAGGTTTTTAATTTTTTATTTGGTTTATTTGGTTAAAATATCCATTCCAATATAATATTTTCCCTCTGCATTAATATTCCTGTAGGAGAATGCCTAGAAGGTAAAATAACCAAAATGTAATCCAGCTTTGGATCAATATGATCTATGTGCCCTTCATGTACTTTCTTTTCTACCAAGGCCAATTCTTTCTCAGCTTCAGGTGATAATTCTCTTACACTATTTAAGTCCTTGTCACCTTCTAAGGTTTTGAACAAATTATTCAGCTCATCATTTTTTACCCCAACAATAGTTCATAGATGAGAAATGTCTCCAAATAATCTTTGAAAGTCATTAAGAGTTTGTAGTCAATCTCTCCTAATTTGCACCTTTTGGGGTCTAATTTTTTGTAGCTCTATTTTATATCCTAAATAATTAATAGAATCTCCTCTTTGTATCTTTTCAGGAGCAATTTGTAATCCCCAGCAAGGCAAAATTTTCTTTACTTCTTCAAACATTCTTTCTAAAGTATCTGCATTTGACTCAGCTGGTAAAATATCATCCATATAATGATAAATGATAAATTTAGGAAATTTTTTACATATCACTTCCAATGGCTGTTGTACAAAATATTGGCACAGAGTTGGGCTATTCAACATTCCCTGTGGGAGGACCCTCCATTGAAATCTTTTAACCGGTTGAGAACTATTATAAGTAGACACTGTGAAAGCAAATCTTTCTCTGTCTTTTTCTTGTAAGGGTATTGAAAAGAAACCGTCTTTTAAATCAATAACTATGAGATGCCATCCTTTTGGTAACAGAGTAGGCAAAGGAATTCCAGATTGTAGAGAGCCCATTGGCTGAATTACTTTGTTAATTGCTCTAAGGTCTGTTACCATTCTCCATTTACCAGATTTCTTTTTAATAACAAATACAGGAGAATTTTAAGGGCTGGTTGTTTCTTCAATATGCTAGGCATTTAACTGTTCTTCTAACAGCTCTTCTAAAGCCTGGAGTTTCTCTGTTGTTAAAGGCCATTGCTGGACCCGTACAGGCTTGTCTGTTAACCATTTTAAATGTAGAGCTGTTGGTGTTTTTGGAAGATCATCAGTTGTTGTGCCCTGTTCTTGTGTAATATGGATGGCTGGTGACCACTCATTAGAATAATATCTTCTAATATTTCTCTCAGAAAAATGTACTAGTTTATGATTTGTTTCTGAGATTGAAGGGATGTTAATCTGAGTATTCCATTGTTGCAACAAGTCTTGACCCCACAGGTTCATAGTTATGTTAGCCACATATGGTTTTAATTTTCCTCTCTGTCCTTCTGGACCTATACATTCAAGCCATCTTGCACTCTGTTTCAGCTGAGATAATGTCCCAATTCCTAACTGTTGAACGTTTACCTCCTGAAGAGGCCAAGTTGGAAGCCAAAATTCTGATGCAATTATAGGAATGTCCGCACCTGTGTCTACCAGACCAGACAACAAAACACCATTTATCTTTATTGTTAATTTTGGTCTTTGTTCATTAATAGAAGTTTGCCAAGAATTTTTATTTATGTTTTTTCCTGAATTTCCTATTCTCTCTATTTCAGCATCCCAACCAGCATGATTTATTCCAATAGGCATTTGGTTATTTAGTTGCTTTGTGTAGGGGTTTCCTCTACAAATGCAGGAAAGGTTTGAACTGGATTTACTGTGGGGGCTTGTCTGAGGCCCCTCTGGGAGTTTCCTGAAGCCTGAGGCAAAGGATTACCCTGTCTGTCCCTTGTTGGACTACATTCGTTGATCCAGTGTTTTCCCTTACCACACCTTCTGCATACTCCAGAAGGAAGGGGCATTCTGTTGCCATTGTTCCTTGAAGAAACACTGTTTCTAGGAATGACCTGTTTACAGTCCCTTTTCAAATGTCCTTGCTTTCCACATCCAAAACAGCTAACATTTCTCAAACCTTTTAAAATTGCTTCTCCTACCCACATATCATCATGGTCATGAGCCTCAACATTAACCATGTCTTTAATCCAATTTTCCAAGGGTGCAGATCTTGCCTTTAACAGCCTGATTACTCTTTTGCATGCTGCATTTGCGTTCTCAAAGGCCAAAGATTCAATTATTATCTGACTGGCCTCTGAATTTGGGACCATTCTCTGTACTGCTGAAGTCAATCTTTGTAAGAAATCTGTGAAAAATTCTTTTGGGTCCTGTATAACCTTTGTAAATGACTCAGTTTTTTTCCTGGTTCCTCAACTCTGTCCTATGCATCCAAGGCTGCCGTTCAACATAGAGTTAGGGTATGGATATCATATAAACATTGTGTTTGTACTGAAGCATATTGGCCTTCTCCAATAAGCTGATCCTGGCAGACTTGTATTCCTTTATCCCTCCGTTGTTTTTCTATATTTTTAGTCTCCTCCTTGAACCACATTTTCTACTGGAGATTTTGTCCGGGTTCAAGAACAGCCTGTGCCAGCTCCCGCCAGTCCTGTGGTAGAATCCTATTACAAGTTGACCAGGTGTTTAACATTTGCTTTACATATGGGGAATGCATGCCATAAGATGCTATTGCCTCCTTAAATCTTCGTAAGTCTAACATTTCAATTGGAATCCAAGTATTTTGTCCATTCTCTTCACCAGGTAGCTGCTGTATGGCTACTGGATAAATTAAGGGTGATTGCTTGAAAACAGGCTTTCTTTCTGTAACCTTATGATCCAATTTTGAAACAACTTCACTGTTAATTTCTTCTGTCAGAATTTTAATTTCTCTATAATTCATTTTTACAGGTTTAACAGGTTTTTGTAAGACTGTTATCCTGGCACTTAAATTGACTATCTTTTTAAATAGTAAAATGAGGATAAGAAAAGTAATAAACTGCATAATTTGATCAATATTAATCTTCTCATATAGTTGTTCCATTGTCAGAGTGCCTAAAATTTCAAACAAAGCCCAATTTTCTTCTAATGTACACATAAAGCCCATTTTTTTATGTAGAAAAAAAATTCTCTTTTAAATAGATATCTTAATTGACTTACCAAATCTGTGTAGAATAGTAGAAATCTGAGGGAATTTCAAAACAGCCACCTGGTGTCCGAGGTGTGAATCCAGAGAGAGAGAGAGAGAGAGAGAGAGAGAGAGAGAGAGAGAGAGAGAGAGAGAGAGAGAGGCCACAAGTTCTGACAAAAAGCTTAAATCTAGCCACATTTTTCCCACTTGATCCGAGTCAAGCCTGGGCTCCAGCTTCCTTAAGCCCCGACCACATGCGTTGGCTTTACACCAGGGGCCCTGTTCTGCAGGGCAGGCCTGAGCTGTTTGTAGCACCGGTTTAAGCAAGCAGCTCCAGCTGCAGGTCAGTCAGACCTGGGCTCGAGCTAGGGAGCTGGGCCGCCCAGGCTGGAAACCAGACCTGCCACCAAGCCAAGCCAAGCGGTTTTTAATGGATTCTTGTCATGTTGGGTGCCAAATGTAGATGTCACCAACCATCTTATTAAATAAGAAACACAGAACCAATGCAAAGAAGAAAGCCAAGGAGGTCAGAGCTAAGAGCTAAAACCTTACTCTTCCTCCTGCGGTGGTCCTACCTCTCCAAAAGAGAGCTACTTCCTGTGTTAAAGTCTTTATAAAGACTTTTAGTTCTGCCTTCTCATTGGTTGTAAAACCAACCACATGACCACCTCGTCACTGCCTGTTTGTATAGACCTCCAGGTCTTCTATGGTTGGTATTGAGATTAATGGCATGTGTCTCCAATGCTGGCTGTATCCCTGAACACACAGAGATCTACCTAACTCTGCCTACCAAGTGCTGGGATTAAAGGCATGCACCACCACTGCCCAGCTTTCCTATGGCTTGCTAATAGCTCTGACCTCCGGGCAACTTTATTTATTAACATACAAATAGCATTTTAGTACAAAATAAAATATCACCATAAAGAATTACTTTTATTTTTTGCTTTTTTTTTTTTTTTTTTTTTTTTTTGGTTTTTATCTTTTTTTTCTGAAAAGCAAGAAGGAATACATGGATAATAAATTATCATAAAACAACAGTTACTACATGGTAGGTACTGTGTTGTGACTTGAATTAAGGGTTATGGTATACAACTGGATAATTTGTTACAGACCATATAGATTCAGCACGGAGATTCCTCCACTATCCTATCATTTCCACATGTGCAATACTCAGGAAAATAACTAGAAAATAATATCAAACATTCATGACATTCAGGTGAAATGTATCCAATAAGTCAGCTAAATAATCACTTGTAAATGAAAACTCTAATTTCTTTTAAAGTTTATTTGTGGCACAAACCCCTTATTTCATGAACCAATTGTTTCAATTCTCAGGCATTTTTCCTATGTTTTATTTTTTTAACTTTTGAAAATTATAAGTTATGTGTGTCTTTCTGTCAGTGCGTGAGTGTGTCTGTTTGTTCTCATCAATAAATGCTCCTGTCATAACCTTGTTGATTTAGACTGTTTCTGTTTGTTTGTTCGCTATTGTTTTTTAAAAAAAAAAAACAAAAAACAAAAAACTGCTGATCCTTGTAAACGTGTTATCTATCTTTTATACCTATTTAAGAGTAAATTGTAGGCCACAGAAACCTGAACACATCCTCCTGACTTTTTTTATTTTGCCAAACAATGTGTTCTGCGGCTTGTTTTGTACACATTGCCAAAAACTTAAGTGTGAAATTGTTGTGAGGTGCTGCTTAAAACCTCCAGAAACTTTATTTACAAAGGGATTGAACCCAAATCAAATTGCATTGTGAGGCCAATGAAAAGAGGTAAAGCAGCAAAGAAGGGTAGAGTAACTCTCACTGAGTTTACTGCATTTGCAAGTTTCAAAGTAATTAATATTATTACATGGTTACAATCCACAATGACCTGAATTGGACTGGTAAGTCTGGGGTACTTAGGAGAAAGGTATTAGAAGATAGAAACATTTAAGAGTCCAAGGTTAATTAGATACCAAAACCACTATAATTAAAATGATTTAATTGGTTAGTAAATTAACAAAGCCTAATAGAATCTTGTTGTTATGAATGACTTTTTTCCCCTCAATATTCTTTTTCTGAAGCCCTGGTGCGATCTCACACTAAATATGAATGGAGAAGTCAAAAAATAAGATGTGATGCTATAGCACAAGTTCTCTTACATTCAAGGAGGCAAAAGTGTTGGAGATGCCGGAGTCCTGGGATACCTGCTGAGGAAAGCTGCTAACAGGAAGTGGAAACAGCCCAAGGATAAGAAGTGTGTTGCAGTCAACAAAGATGAAAGCAATTGGAGATCTGAAGAGCATTTTGACATCAGACATGGAGATGCAAAGTTTGGAATTTGCCCAGCTTGTTTTTAGTCTTGCTTTGGTCCAATATTTCCTCACTATGCTCTTTTCCCTATGTTTTGGAACAGTAATGTATATTCTATGCCCATTATATGTTGGAAGTATGTGACTTTTTTTTAATCTTGCTTTTATGGGAGATTACAGTTAAGAGACTGAGTGAATCTCAGAAGGGACTTTGAAATTTAGACTTTGAAATAAATTTGAGACTGTTATAGGCTATGGGGATTTATGAAGTTCAACTGAATGCATTTTTGCATTATGATATAGCTATAAGCCTTAGGGAGCCAGAGAGAGGAATGTCGTGGTTTGGAAGAAAATGCACTATTAGGAGGTGTGGCTTTGTTGGAGTGGGCATGGCCCTGTTAGAGGAAGTGTGTCACTGTGGAGGTGGCCTTCGAAGTCATATGTGCTCAAGGTACTGCTCAATGTCCCAGACTACTTCCTGTTGCCTGTAAGCTGTAGGACTCTCAGCTACTTCTCTAGCCCCATGTCTGCCTGTACACCACTGTGTCTCACCATTATCACCAATGTGGTGATATTTTATTCATGCTGTAACAAATAAAGCTTGCCTGGGAATCAGAGGACAAAGCCAGCCATTTTATTAAACACAGAGGTCAGGCAGTGGTAGCATATGCCTTTTAATCCCAGCCTTTGGGAGGCAGAGACTCATCCAGATCTCTGTGAATTCAAGGCCACACTGGGAAGAGAGGCAGGCTTGGTGGCACATGCCTTTAATTCCCAGCACTAGTTAACCATATAAGTCTGAAGGTCTGTACAGACTGAGAGGAAGAGATAGAGCTGGGCAGAGAGAGGAAGTGATGTAGCTGCGCAGAGAGAGGAAGTAAGATGGCAGGGCACAGAAAGTTATATAAGGCATGAGTATACAGGAAGTAGCTCTCTTGCTCTGATGATTTCCTAACAGTAAGAACTTGTGGCTGGCTTACTCTATTCCTCTTTCAGTTTTCACTCAAAAAAAAAAAAAAAAAAAAAAAAAAAAAAAAAAAAAAAAAAAAAAAACCTCTGGGTTTTTTTTTATTATTATTAATAAGACCTTGTAAGATTCATGTCACACGCCATGATAATGGACTAAACCTCTGAAAATATAAGGCATCCCTGTTGCTGGAGGGCTTCTCTCCAGGTTCCCCAAGCCCCGCAGTCCCACAATCCACGTATAAAATAATCACTCAGATGCTTATATCACTTATAAACTGTATGGCCATGGCAGGCTTCTTGCTAACTGTTCTTTTATCTTAAATTAACCCATTTTTATAAATCTATACCTTGCCACATGGCTGGTGGCTTACTGGCGTCTTTACATGTTGCTTGTCCTGGTGGTGGCTGCAGTGTCTCTCCCCTCAGCCTTCCGCTTCCCAGAATTCTCCTCTCTCCTTGTCCCACCTACTTCCTGCCTGGCCACCTACTTCCTGCCTGGCCATCAGTGTTTTATTTATATAGAACGATATCCACAGCATTTCCCCTTTTCTTCTTTTTTTAAAAAGTAAGGTTTTAACTTTAACATGGTAAAATTACATATAACAAAACAATTATCGAGCAAGAATTACAGTTACAATATTAAAGAAGATGTCCTATCTATCTTATATTTGTGAGTTTAAGGGTTTATATCTAACTTATCTTTTATCATAACTGAGGAAATTACAACTATCTAGTTTTCAACCACATCAAAGACCTGAGAAGGAACATAATGGTACCTGAGAAATGGTAGATGGATGCAAGCAACTTTTGGGAATCTTGCAAAAGTAGACCAAGACAGCTGGCAGCCTGGACAGTCACCTAATGTTTCTCAGCATTGTTGGTGCATTCAAATTAGCTACAGGCCTAGAGTATCTGACAGACCATTTTTAGAAGCAGGAATTCTGAGAGACCATCTTACCCTGTCTTGGCAGAGTACAGTGGTCGCTTTCCTTGTGTCCTGCTTGTCCAGGAAGGACAGCATTGCATTTGTACTGTCAGCCGTCAAGGCAAGGGCAGTTCTTTGCCCAGTAGGCCATTTTGTGCCAAAAAGACAAACTTCCAAATGGAAATGTCTTAGAAGCCCAACATTCTCTCGGGATCAATTGGTGCAGCCAGGAGCAATTGTGTCTCACGTCAACAGAATTTTAAGTTATTTAAATGCCATATTCTCTAGGTCTATGAAGTGTTTGAAGATTACCTATCTATCTGAAATATATCTATGTATACCTAGAAGACTTAACTAACACGGCTACAAATATGATTATCATAGATGACTAATTATTAATCTATTTTTAATTATCCATTACAATTTTAAATGAGTTAAACATAATACCTCAAACAAGAATAGAAATATATATGTATATATATATATATATATATATATATATATATATATATAGTATAACAAAATTAACTTCAAGTTTGTATCAATAAACTAAAATCTATACCAATGTAAAACATTTTAAACAAGTTGTTCATTAAAAGTAGGTTGATTAATCTATCCTTTTATCTTATCATCTCTATATCCTCCTATATATCTATATCATATCCCCTTTTCTTTTTTAGAAAGAGATCACATTTATAATCAACCTGTTTTAAATAAAAATATTGGCTTTTCAATGTCCCACACCAGAGGGCTCTTCTGATTTGGGACACAAGAATCTCTTAACCATTTTTTTTTTAAAGAAATATGTCTGGGTTTAGAGGGGGAGTGAGCCAATTCCACCTCTAAAGCCAGCTTGGTATATTTGGGAATTTGGGTGTAGCATCTCTTACTATTTCCTGCTGTAGGGGGGCGCTGTATCTTATGGGGACGAAAAGAAAATTTTAGGCCTATGGGGTAGTCCTTGAGGCTGTATTGTGGGAGCCAGTTGCCTTGAAACCGTTCTAGATGTTGGATCATCTGGGACATGGTGTCATCGGAGATCTTTCAGGGGGTCTTGGCTGGTCAAACCTGATGTATCTGAATCTGGAACAAATCCATAGCCTCTGGCTTTCTGTGGAAACAAAAGCAGAACCTCTTTTCCAAAGTAACATATCCTTATATCCAAATTTTGAAGTCAAGGTACCTTTAAAATTTACATTTTAGCATAAGTGAACAGCTTTTACAATCAAATGTTTTTCTTTAGTTACGAATATCAAAAACAACATAATCCAGATTTTATGTGTGATAGCTATCTTTACGTGGTTTATTACCTTCACTGTTTTTTTTAAACACTTTATTTTTAGATACTATTTGTTTATATAACGGTATATATTTTTTTTCTTTTAAGCCTACGTACATTTTTACATGTATTATAAACTATTTTATCTGATTCAGTCTTATTGCAAACTTATTGCTTTAAACTGTAGCCTTTTAAGCCTGAAACAGCGCTGTGGCTGCTGGCTCCGCCCACTTCAGCTTCCCAACATGGTGGTGGTACGTTTTCTGCCAGCTCTGGGAGCCATCAATTCTCAGAAATAGTGGGTCTAACCTTTTATCAAAGCAGTGTGTAGCCCAGAAACCTCTTTGGTTTTTTTTGTTTTGTTTTGTTTTTTTTGTTTGTTTGTTTTTTAATACTAGTAAAGACTAAATCTACCACACAGGGTAATGTGCCGCTGGCAGATGCCTCATTTCCGCCATACTGCCAGTCAAACACACACGCCAGGAACCCGCCCGTGTTCAAATCTGCGTTTTGCGGTGTCTAGCTGCCTGTATGAGACAAGAAGCAGGAACCTGGTTTTAGCTTTGTTTAGAATTGGTTATTAAACATTCTCAGGTTTAAGGTGGAAACTCGAGCCGTTGGGTGCCATTTGTTGCTGGAGGGCTTCTCTCCAGGTTCCCCAAGCCCCGCAGTCCCACAGTCCACGTATAAAATAATCACTCAGATGCTTATATCACTTATAAACTGTATGGCCGTGGCAGGCTTCTTGCTAACTGTTCTTTTATCTTAAATTAACCCATTTCTATAAATCTATACCTTGCCACGTGGCTGGTGGCTTACTGGCGTCTTTACATGTTGCTTGTCCTGGTGGTGGCTGCAGTGTCTCTCCCCTCAGCCTTCCGCTTCCCAGAATTCTCCTCTCTCCTTGTCCCACCTACTTCCTGCCTGGCCACCTACTTCCTGCCTGGCCATCAGTGTTTTATTTATATAGAACGATATCCACAGCACATCCCAATTAATTTTTTTTTACATAGGTTGTCATGGTCATGGTGTCTCTTCACAGCAATAGAAACCCAAACTAAGACACTGATTTTTTTCCTGTTCCCATGATTCCCATCTCTTAGCTGTGAATTAGCTGGTAATCACTTATTACTTCGTGTCTATCATACCTATTTCACTGTTTTCTCCTATTGTTCTTAGTAGCCTATGAAACACTTCAAAATCAATATGTAACTTATCCCTCATTTCCCTGTTTCTGGCTGTCTTCATCTACAACTCAAGTACTCACACCCATAATAAAGTAGTCTTCGTTGTCACCAAACCTGCACCATTCTGAATCCTTGTCCCAAGTGCTCAGTGTTTTAGCTCTGCCCATTTGCTATATTTACTCTACCAAATAATAATAGTTATAGAAATAATGATAATAATAACAGTAATAGATTTCTTACTCTCATAAGTTTTGCAAGCCGTTGTATTTCATTCTTTTGTTCATCAAATAATAATTTTAAATATCAAGATTTGAAAGGGTAATAAAGTATAAGCTCTACTGTAAGTTACATATTCTGGAAAATGATTTTTTTAAATTTGGGGGAGAAATCAATAAGCTACACAAAACACATGGGGATATATTACAAAGTCGTGCTTCTTAACTTCTGAATTGCTAATTCTGAAACCATTTGAATATCATCAATAAAACCTGATCATGGATCAGGGGTGATAGTACAAACCTTTAATCCCAGCACCTAGGGGTCAGGTAGCTGTCTGTGAGTTCGAGGCAAGATAGGACTGCATAGTAATACTCTCTAAGAGAGAGAGAGAGAGAGAGAGAGAGAGAGAGAGAGAGAGAGAGAGAGAAGAAAAAGCAACAACAACAAAAAACTGATCATGAACCTTTCTTTAAAAATACTTGAAAAATAATTTTTATTATCTAAGTAAAGAATTAAAAAGAAAGTGAATTGTATATGTGAAGTTTACTTCATACTACAATGCATAGGGAAATATATTTCTCAAAATTATAAGAAATTTATAAGAAAACCTAATTGTTTTCAATTGCAGTTACTCACATCTGATTTTTTAAATTGTCACCTAAAATGTAATAGGCATACAGGAATCTTTGAATCTATGTGAAAGGAAAAGAGTCATATTTCATTGTCTCTTGGAATAGTTGGAAACTACACTTATCACATAGGGTGAAACAGCTGTTAATTGTGCTAATAACAAGAAAGAAGTGATGAATAATGAAGCAAGTCATTGGCCTTTCCTAAGTGTTCATTCCTAGAAACATAAATCTAGGCTCTTACAAATACCTCAGGCAGATTAAGGTGCGCCGATGAGCATTTAGTGGAATGGGTTCACAGGATGCAGTATCTGGGAGCTTTGTGTTCAAATTACTGTACCCTGAGACAGATACTAAATCTAATGAAGCTTATTTTATAGTTAACTGTCTTACTCATAGGATTTCTTGCCATAGCATTAAGGCCATAGCTACTATAAAAGACAGGACCAAAAGAATTATTACCACTCTGTGAGAAGAAATAATACTGGATGCTAAAGTGAAATCAAGTAAATTAATGGGAAATTATACATCATCTCTTAAATAAAATCACTTGGTTTCTGGCTGCATATATGTTGTGTTTCTAGCTGCGTCTAGTCTGTATATGTAAATTATAAATGTCCATCTGGAAGACTGAGATTAATTTGAGCCAATATTTTTTTTCCTATCCAGTATCAAAGAAAATGTACCTATAGTGTATCTAAAGGTGTTTCTAAGCCCTGAAACAAAGACTATTTAACACAATTTCTGCCTCTTAGAAAGCTAAAGGATGCTTGGGTTTTCACTGAAAAATCCCAACACAGTTTGGCTACTAGATCATGAATGTGTATTCAAGTTTCTGACATATGAATAAAAGATGTCTAATTTAATCTAAGATGATCAAGCAACACACTTGATTAAAGAACAGGGCAGAGACATTAAAGTCAGACCTTCCCCTGAGCATCCATCCTCGGGATTAATTTAAAAAGCAAAAATAGCACTGAGATTTAGAGGAGGAGATAAGTGTCTGCTTTACACAAATTTAACAAATATATGTTCTGAAAAAAAAGAAACAAAAGATTACATAATTACATCCTTTATTACATCTGCTTCAGCATCATTTATTGGCCTCACCACGGGTGGGTCCAGTTTAACTTTTTCTTTCTCTGTGCCAACACAATTCAAAGGACTGTCTTCAACAAGCACAGGAGATAGACGTTACCCTGCTTCTAATAATTCTCACCTTTTGATATTCGTGTTCTTTGATGATCTCCTCTGACTAACTCTGGTTAGATTTAGTAACTTTTCTGTAATGAAAAGATGGCTCAGATGTTAAGAGCACTGGCGGCTCTTAGAAAGGACCCAACTTTGATACTCAGAACTCACGTGTCCACTAACAACAGTGTGTAACTCCAGTTCCGGGGAACCAGTGACTTCTTCCGGCCTCTGTAGTCACTGCATGCATGCGATATACAGACACATGCAGTCACACATTAACATAAAATAAAAATAAGTATTTTCCAAAACAAAAATTCACACCAAAAAAGTCATCAAATCTCTCTTCTAAAAAAGTTACAAAATAACAAAAACTTCCAAATGTTGCTTTAGGGAGCATTCACGCAAGTTTCCATCCATGTATTATTTAGTCTTCATTGCCAACTTTTCTGGAATTAGAATCACCTTGACACAGCTCTGTGAATGCCTTTGAGCACATTTCCTGGGAGGTCAGCTGAAAATGGAATACCCTGAATATGAGCAGCACTGTCTCATGAACAGGAGTCCCAGACTGAATGAAGGAGAAAGAAAAAAGCCAGTGAGCATGAACATTTCCCCTCCCCACTTCCTCGTCCACCTGCATGTGAGAGAGTTCACACAACTCCCAGCTGAAAACCACTCCCAGTCATGTGACTTTCCCACTGTGACGGTCCCTCCCCCTGAACCATGTGCAATATAAACCTTCCCTCCATGGTTCCTTTCGGGCCTTTAGTCACAGCAACAAAAATAATTAACACAATCAGCAAGTAAGCGATTTAAATAAAGGGCAGTACAAGTTGAGTCTGACAGTGTAAGCCTGCGATTCCAGCTGCTAGTGGTAGGATGAGAGGGATAAGGCAGAAAGTTCAAGGCCAAATGCAAAATCGTTCTGAACAACCTAATAGAATACCAACTGAAAAATAAAAGTAAAAAAAAAAAAATTGGACCATCCAGTGGTAGAATACTTACCTAGAATGCACAAAGTTCTGTGTTCAAGACCGAATAGAATGCAAGAAGAATTCTCAGTATTTTATTGACCACCAGCAAAAAATTGATCTCTAGTCCAACACTTCCATGAGGAACTGAATCCCACCAATAACCACAGAGATCAGCTTAAAATCAGATTCTCCTTCCAAGTATTGCTCTGACCAACACTTGGATCACAGACTTCTGAAAGATTCACACTCAACATCACTAGACATCAGCTAGGTGGAATAAGATTCTAATCTGACTAATAATTTAATAAATGTTACCTGCTCTAAAAATCTCTAATTTGGGACTAATTTGTGCCATAAAAATGCATAACAAAATCGATGTTGGCAAAAGATTACCAATGTCCCAAGATTTAAATTTGATTTCTTTCTGTGTAAAACCATATCAAAGTGTCTAATAACACAAACAAAATATATTTTCCAATATCTTTAATAATAATAATTTTGAGTTAAATTGCAAAGTAATTAAGAAAAATAATGATCAACTTTGTTTGAACCACTTACCACCTTCCAGGGGGTACTTTGGAAGGATTTGTAACAATACATGAAATTATATACTGTATAAGTTTAAATGACATTTTAAGCATCTTAATCAGATTTTGTGAGATTATTGGGTCTCTCTGAAACCTCTAAAATATTAGGCAACAATGCCTTCCAATTTCTACAGTTTCGTTGATTTTAGTTTCTAGATCTGATGAAAGTGTTCCCTGGTATGCTGTTCTTCTATAAGACTTTGCAAACACATAGTTAGCAGCATGCAGCCATGTATCTCAGATAATAATGTCAAATAAATATTTAAGCAGTTTATAATAGCTTTTTTCTTTGGGGGTTAAGAAGTAATGATTCTTAGATGAATGACTTACTTTCAAGCTCACATTTATTACTCAGTGTTGAACTTTTACATTCTCAGTAAAGAGATGGATTCAATGGCTTATAATTATGATATCACAGCATATGATTTAGAAATGACATACTAGTCTACTTTTGTACAAAACAGCAATTCATATAAACATTTCTGGAAACCTGGAAAGTGGTAAGCAATTCAAATTTATATAATCAGATTGAAAGTTAGAAATATGTGAAAGTAAAAAACATTTTCTATTCACTACCAGGGAGGCATACTGATACGCTATAATTTTCCCCAGATGATAAAGAATTAATGTGGAGGGATAAAAAAAGACAACAGGTAGCAAGATTGGATATAGTTATTAGATACAAAAATATAAAAATCAAAATATATTTAAGAAATATTTGTGTAAAGTTTTACATATTGAAAGTATATTCTACCTAGTATAATGTAGGAAATGTGCTGTGTGAGAGCTGTCCCTGATCCCTATACAGAAGTGGGTGTAGTTCATACATGCCATTTCCATTTTGAATTATTATTCTTGGAGACAAATTGAGAAGACTGACCAGAACAAGCTAATCATCCTGGGCACTTTCATGGCTGGTAGGATCAGCCTTTTATATGAGCGCATCCAGTTGTTATATGACTTCCATTCTGCAGTTAAATTATTCAAGTAACTCCAGTAACAAACAAAGCGATTCAGAAAATGTAGCTGATGCCACAGCTAGGTAGCCTCTAAGGAAATATGCTATCACTAATGACTTTAAAGATAACTGCCTAAACATGAGCTGAGCAAGGGTGACACCATTAGACAGGCCAAAGTGTATTAGGAAAGTCCACAAGGCTGCAACCCTACACAGAGAATTACAGGCAACTAAGGGAAGCTGAGTTGACATTTTGTGTGGGGGAAAAAAGTCTTCCCCAGGGAACTACACATCAATTGATTGTCCAGTGCCATTCAGCCCAGAAAACATACATATAAGTAGCATTATACAGACTGAGCAGACTGTATTTAGAAATACATATGTCTATACATATATGCATATAATAACAGTTAATTAAAAATAGACCATGAATTTGAAAGAGAGAAAGGAGAGATATAGACAAGGGTTTGGAGAAAGGAAATAGAAGGAAAAATTATGTGATTGCGCTATAATCTTAAAAAGAAAAATATATGTAATATGTATGGCAAAGGGCTCACTGTGCTAAATAATTATAACCAATGAGCTTTTATAAATGTTTCCCAGGACAACATAGGAGTTGTTTTAATAAAATTAAATAATTAGTATAGTTATCCTATTTGGGACTGTCTATAGCTATCATATATGTATGTACAACAAAATATAATGATGATATTAAAGGGCTAATCAAGGTATATAAATAGTTCTGTGACTATAAAATCAGTGTAGATGAAGTAGATAAATTTCATAAAAACCACAGGCTACCATAACTCACCAAAGCCTATTTGGATGTGAATAGGCCTGTGCCTATTAATATATTAATCAATTAAGTTTATAGTTAATTTACATTTATAACAAAATAATAAAGGCAGAGGTAACTTTATTGATAGATTATATCAGATATTTAAATAAGAAGTATACCTAGTCTACATAAGATGTCCAGAAAGTAAAATTGTCAAGAACCTTCTAAACTTTTTAAAAACAAGGAATGAGGGGTGGGCTGGGGGGAAGGGGAGGGGGCAGGAAGGGGGAGAACAAGGGAATCTGTGGCTGTTATGTAGAACTGAATGGTATTGTGAAATAAAATAAAAGAAAAAACCATCAGCACAAAAACAAAACAAAACAACACTATTAAAATGAATTTGGTCAAATGGCAAGGCAACTTTAGAGGAAATATTACAAGGAAAGAAAGCTAAAGGATAATGTTTACCAAATATAAACAAAGGAGTCCTTAGGAACATACTAAACTATTGATTATAGAAGCAAATCAATTAGATAATGGATTATATACACAAGTATCTGGGACTAGTGAAGGCTACTTCACTAAGCAAAGCTAACTTAGAATGTCTGTATTTTGCTTATCAACAAACAAAACATGAAAACCAATGCAGAGGGCATCCCCAGGGATGAAAACACCTGTCTACCATGTACAAGTCAACCTCAAGTACTAGAAGAAGAAAGAAAAAAAGAAAGAGGAGGAAGAAGAAGGAAGGAGGAGAAGGAAGGAAGGAAAGAGAGAAAGAGACAGAGAAAGAAAGAATACCCACTATCATCTCAGTAGATATAAAAGAAAGTTTAACCCAAAGCAAACTCCAAGTGGAATAGTTATTCTCAGAAAAATCACAAATCTCAAAGAGTTTCCTTAACCTCTGCTATATTTTGAATTTGAGAATGAACTGCAGTCTTAACTGGAAACATTCTGAAAATCCAATGGCCACACCAGCCAGGAAATCAGGTATTCAACCATAAATCTCCTTCCCATTCTCCTATTCCAATTCCCTAGTCCCAAAGCAAGCCCTGTCACAGACACCTGCACAGTCCTGTCTTTCTTCTTATCCTCCATTACCTGTAAATTCCAAAGATCCTTGTGGCACAACCAGCTTTCCTACCTTCTGTGGATCCTCACTGTTCCCGATCCTCTGGCCCATCCCTGTTTCATGATGTCAGCTCCAATACCTAGAAATAAGTTCTATCTGTGTGGTAGGGACTCAAAAGCATTCTCTATCAGGCAACCCACAATCTACTGAGATATAGAGAGGGTAACAAAAACCAAAGAACTGAAAACCCACCTAACAAAGACAAGATCAGATATCAACACATAGAAGTACAATCATCGGTTGAACTCAATCCTCGGGGGAGTCTCTGCGCTGGAGGAGATGGGAATGGGGGGTGGGCTGGGGGAAGTTGGAGGTGGGGGGTGGGAGGGTAGGGGTGGGAGGGTGGAGAACAAGGGAATCCGTGGCTGATGTGTACAATTAAATTTAATAAATAAATTTAAAAAATGAAAAAAAAAAGAAGTACAATCATCACAACCCAGATGCCTAGACACTAACATAAAACACAGTCAATAACAGTCACAATCACATGTCTCTACTAGAACCCTTTAGGCAATCTTACTAGGATAGCTCTGTAGATCCAATATAGTTAAAGTACAAGACATGGACTTCAAAACAGCTTTGTGAATATGATCGATAACCTAAAAGAGGGTATGAATAAATCCATTAATAAAAACACAAATAATGGAATGAAATGAAAAAGACTCAAGACATGAAAGTGGAAATGAAATCACTAAAGAAAAGCCAAACTGAGGTAAAACTAAGCAAGGAAAAATTTATGAACTTGAACAGGAAACTCAGAGGCAAACCTCACTACAGAATACAAGAGCTGAAAGGGAAAATTACAGGCACTGAAGATAAACTAGACTGAATAGATACCTGAAAGAAATCTTAAACCTAAAAATTTATAGGCACAAAACATCCAGGAAATCTGTAACCTACAAGAAGAACAAATATGTGTATCATAGGAGATGAGGAAGGAGAAGGAACCCCAGCCAAAGGCACAGAAAATATTTTCAACAAAGTCATAGAAGAAAATTTCCCTAACTTAAAGAAGGAGGTGCTGATCAAGCTACAAGAAGCATGCAGAACACCAAATAGATAGACCAGAATAGAAATTCCCCATAGCACATATAAATCAAATAATGCCTGACTTTTCAATGGAGACTCAAAAAGCCAGAAAAGCCTGAACAACCTTTAAGAAACCACAGGTGGGAGCCCAGCCTATTATATCCAGCAAAACTCTCATTCAAAATAGATGGATAAAGAAAGACACTACAATATAAAAGCCAAATTTAAGAGGTGTCTACAACTACAGCTCTACAGAAGGCACTAGAAGGAAACTTCAACTTGAAGAGGGTAACTACACCCAGAAAAACAAAAGAAATAAGTTACCTCAGACAAGCAAGTCAAAGGGGGTAGGAACCAACCCTACATCCAATAAAATAATGGGGATCACAAGACTGCTCACTAGTAAATCTCAACACCAATAGTCTCAATTCCCCTACAAAAAGACAGACTGACTCATGAATTTAAAAAAAAAAAAAGGATCCACCTCTCTGCTGCATCCAAGAAATAAGCATTTAATATTAAGGATAGACATCAACTCAAGGTAAAAGATATAAAAAGATAGTCTAAGCAAATGAACCCAAGAAACAAGCCAGTGTAGGTATTTTAATATCTGATAAAATAGACTTCAAATCTAAACTAATCAGAAGAGATAGGGAAGGACACTACATATGCATCACATGGACAGTCCTCCAAGAGGATATTACAATTCTAAACATCTGTAAACCAACTAAAAGGGTACCCATATTCATAACAGAAACACAACTACAGCTGATATCACATATTGGCCCTAACACCTTGACAGTAGGTCACTTCAACACTCTATTCTCACCAATAAACAGGTTATCCAGATAAAAACCAAACAGAGAAATACTGGAGCTAACTGATATCATAAACAACCAAGAAACAAAACAAAGAAGCTGTACTCCACCAAATAGAAAAATCTGAAAGAAATGAATAATTTTCTTGATACATACCAGCTACCAAAGTTGATTCAAGATTAGGTAAGCAATTTAACCAGACCTATAACCCCTAGTGAAATAGAAGCAGTAATTAAAAATTATCCAACCAAAAAAGCCTGGGGCCAGATAGTTTTAGCACAGAATTCTACCAGCCTTTCAAAAAGTAATTACAATACTCCTGAAATTATTATACAAAACAGAAACAGAGGGAACATTGTCTATAGATGTAACTAACCGTCTTATTAAATAAGAAACACAGAAACAATGTAAAGGAGAAAGCCGAGAGGTCAGAGCTCAGAGCTAAAATCTCACCCTTCCGCCTGCGGTGTCCCAGCTTCCCGAAAGAGACCTACTTCCTGTCTGTTCAATTTTTTTTATAGTATGTTGTTCTGCCTTCTCATTGGTTGTAAACCCAAACACATGACTGCTTCGTCACTGTCTGAATGTACAGCCCCCTAGGTCTTAAAGGCATATGTCTCCAATGCTGGCTATATCCCTGAACACACAGAGATCTATGGGATTAAAGGCGTGTGCCACCACCGCCACATTCTTGCTATGGCTCTAATAGCTCTGACCCCTGGGCAACTTTATTTATTAACATACAATCAAAATCACCTTTCAGTACAATTAGATTACCACCACAATTGTCCAATTCTTTTTATGAAGCCACCATTACTCTGATACCATAACTACATAAAGATCAAACAAAGAAAGAGAAGTATAGGATAATTTCCCTTATGAACATAGATGCAAACATTTTCAATAAAATACTTGCAAACTAAATACAAGGACACATAAAAACAATCATCCACCACGATCAAGTAGGCTTCATCCCACTGATGCATGGATGATTCAACATACAGAAATCAATAAATATAATCTACCACATAACATATGGAAAGACAAAAACACATGATCATCTTCATCTGATGCACAAAAGGCCTTTGACAAAATCCAACACCCCTTCATGATAAAAGTCCTGGGGAGACTAGGTATACAAGTACATACCTAAAAGTAATATATTCAATATCAACAAATAAAGATAAGGCCAAAGAATTTCAACAAAAATCAGGACCAGATAAGCTTGTCTACTCTCTCCATACCTACTCAATAAAGTACTAGACGTCTTAGCAAGAGCAATCAGACAACTGAAGGAGATCAAGGGGATACAAATAAGAAGGGAAGAAATCAAAGTATATTTACTTGCATATGATATGATTACATATATAAGTGACTCTAAATATTCTACCAAGAAAATTGTATATCTGACAAACATTTTCAATAAAGTAGTATGATACAAAATTAATATACAAAATCAATACCTTTCCTATATACAAATGACAAAAAAGACTAAGAAAAAAATCAGGGAAACAAAAGCTTTCTACAAAAAGCCTCAAAAATATAAAATATCGTAAGGAAACTCTAACTAAGCCAGTGAAAGGCTTGCATGATAAAAACTTTAAGATACTGAAAAAAGATACATGAAATGGACAGATCTAGGGATTAGTAGGATTAATCTAGTAAAAATGGCCATCCTACTGAAAATGATCTATAAATTCAAGGCAATCTCCATCAAAATCCAACATACACATAACTTGAAAAAACAGTTTTCAGCTTCATATAGGAACAAGTAAACAAACAACAACAACAACAACACAATCAGGATAGCTAAAGCTATCCTGAATAGTAAAAGAACTGCTGGAAGTATCACCATCTCTGACCTCAAATTGTACTACAGAACTATAGTAATAAAAGCAGCATAATGCACAAAAACAGACACATTGATAAATGGAATCTAAATGAAAACCCAGACATAAGTCCACACACTTATGGATACTTGATTTTTTTTGTTTTTGTTTTAATAAAAAAGCCAAAAATACACATAAGAAAAAAGGCAACATCCTCAACAAAAGATGCTGGTCAAATTGGATGGCTACATGTAAAAGAATGCAAATAGATCTACACTTAGTACCCTGCACAAAACTCCACTCCAGATGGATTAAAGACCTTAGATACGATGAATCTGGTAGAAGAGAAAGTGTCCAACAGTATTGAACTCATTGGCACAGGACTTTCTGAATAGAACACCAATAAACAGGCACGAAAATAAACCATTAACAAATGGGAAATCATGAAACTGAAAAGATTTGCAAGCCAGAGGACACCATTACTCAGGCAATATGGCAGGCTACACAATAGAAAAATAATTTTATCAACTATATGTGCAATAAAGGGCTAATATCTAAAACATATAAAGAACTAAACAAACTAGACATCAAGAAAACAAATCATCCAGTTAAAAATGTGGTACAAATCAAAACAGTGTATTCTCAGAAGAAGAAATACAAATGACTGAGAAGCACTAAAAGAAATGTTCAACATCCTTAGTCACTAGGGAAATGCAAATCATAACTATTTTTGAAATTTTGTCTTAAACTGATCAGAATAGCTAAGATCAATAAAACAAATGACAGCTCTTTCTGGCAAGTATGTGAAGTAAGAAAAACATTCATCCTTTGCTGGAGGGAATGGAAACTTGTACAGCCACTATGGAAATTAGTTTGGAAGTTCTTCAGGAATCTAGGAATCTGTATAACTCAAAACTCAGCTGTTTTAGTCTTTGGCATATACCCAAAGGATACTTCATCCTGTGGTGATATTTTATTTATGCTGAAATTTGGTGATATTTTATTTGTATGTTAATAAATAAAGCTTGCATGAAGATGGGGAGGAGAGGCCAGCCATTTTAAGTAAACAAGAAGTCAGGAAGCACACACCCTTAATCCATTAGCAGGATCTCTGTGTGTTCAAGGCCACACTAGGGAACAGAGTCAACCGTGGTGACACACACCTTTAATCCGGTACCAACCATAGAGGCCTGGAGGTCTGTACAGACAGACAGGAAGTGACAGAGCTGTGTAGGAAGAGGAAGTTAGGTATCTGGGCTAAGATAGCCAATGAGAGGGCAGAACAGCAAGGCAATAAAGGTGTGGGTAGACAGGAAGTAACATGCATTTGGAAGCTACAGAGTTGGTGAGGTAATGATGACTGGTGGCTTTCCCTATTTCCCTGATCTTAAGGCTTTCACTCCTATATTAGGCTCCATGTGTTTTTTTTATTATTATTATTTCATAAGACCATTTAGAAATTTATCCACATTTGGTACCCAACATGCGGGAGGTTAGATCAACCTAGGGAGGAGAAATGGAATAGATAGTGTGGGTGGATGGGGAGACTGAAACAAGATAATTAAATGGAGAAAGGGAAAGAAGAGGAGATGATGGAGGGAATATGAGGAGGGACAGCTAAAAGTAAGGGCTATTTGAGGGGTCATATGGAAACTTAATGCAGTAGAAGCTTCCTAAAATATATACATATATGAAGGTTATCTAAATGAAATCATAAAATAACAGGGGAAATGGGGGCCTCACTGGACATTCCTCGTCACCAAATGAAGCCTCCAGTTCTAGGAATGAATTACATCTTAGAATTGTTGACCCAAAAGGCCTCTTGGGAACCACCAAGCAACCCAGGCTATGGCCATTGTTATTGGTTGCTCATGGCAAACTGATGATAAGGCCGTATTCCTAAAGACAAGACCCACCCAACTCACTGAAAACAGAGAAGTCAAACTGGTACCTACCTAGAGCCTTCACTCCTGCTGACTAGTGTTCCTGGTATGGGAAAGTACTCTGCACGTGACTGAAGAAGTGGTGACCTGCTTGCAAGTCATGCTAGTACATGAGTGGCACAAAGTCTGTGGGATTAACCAACCAATATCTGATTGGGTTTAAGGCCCACTCCTTGAGATAGAACCCATCTCCAACACCGCTCAAGTAGCTGAGAACCTGAGACTAGATATGCCAGGGACCTAGGGAAAACCAAATACTACTGTTCTGCTAAAGGAAGGCAGCAATATAATGACTCTTAATGACATTCTGTTACACTCTTAGTTCAATGTCTTGCTCAGCCATCATCAGACATGCTTCCTCCTGTAGTGGATAGGAATAAATACAGAGACCCACACTCGGATAATATGCAGAGAGCAAGAGACCTTGGAACACTCAGTCCGAATTGTGATGTCTCTATCAAATCCTTCACTTCAGGACTCAGCAAACCCTGGGGAAGTGGAGGCAGAAGGAGTAGACAAGCCAGAAGAGATCACCGAAACACAGCCTTCTAAGCACAGAAGGACTGATGCACACACATGAACTCACAGAGACTGAACCAGCATAAACAAGTCCTTCACAGGTCTGGGTCAGATGGAGTCCCAGGGATGAGAGGGGAAATGGATATAATACCTCCATCCCTATTCCAGAAGCTTTCTCCAATTGTAACTGTTCACAAAAGAAAAAATTGCTTTTCTCCGAAAGAGCCTCACTTGAAAAACCAACCACTCTTAAGGCAGGCCCCATGCCCAGTAGTTGAGAGCCAACACAAAAATGATCTCAATTGCATTTTAGGAGGTTCTTTGTCTCAAAATGATTTGTCAGGGCCTTTATTTGTTTAATGTGTCCTTTGGGTACATATGATTTCCTGTTTCCTATTTTGATGAGATTTCTGTGTGTGCAAATACGTGTGTCTCTGTATCTACATGTGTTTCTTGAGCTTTTTTTTTCCCATCTTTTTCTTCTGTTTGTTTCTTTTATCCTATTGTAGGGGTTTTTTGTTTCTCTTTTATATTGTTTTACTTTATTATTTTTAGATGCCTGTTTGTATTCTTTTTATTATTATTATTATTATTATTAAATTTATTCATTTATTTTATATCCCAACTGCAGTTTCCCCTACCACCTCCGTTCCCATTCCCTCCCCACACCTCCTCCCCATCCCCACCCCAATCCACTCTTCTTCTGTTTCTGTTCATAAACAAAGCATGGCATATCAAATTGAAGTAAGACTAAGCTCTTCTCCTTGTATTAAGGCTAGGCAAGGCAACCCAATATAGTGAATAGGTTCCTGGAAGCCAGCCAAAGCATTCAAGGGCAGGCCCTCCTTCCATGACTAGGAGTCCCATAAGTAGACTAAGCTACACAATTGTCACACATATGTAGAGAGCTTAGATTGGTCACATATAGGCTGTCTAGCTGTCTGTCCAGAGTCTGTGAGCTCCTATGAGCCCAGGTTAGTTGTTTCTGTGAGTTCCCTTGTGATGACCTTGACTCTTCTGGCTTATAGAATCCTTCTTTCCTCTCTTCAACAGGATTCCCCAAGCTCAGCCCAGTGCTTGGCTGTGGATCTCTGCATCTGTTTCCATCAGTTATTGAATAAATGCTCTCTGGTGACAATTGGGGTAGTCACCAACCTGATTATAAGAGATGGCCAGTTCAGGCTACCTATCCACTATTGCTAGGAGTCTTAGCTGGGGTTATCCTTATCATGGGAGTTTTCCTTGTACCAGGTTTCTACCTGACCCCAAAATGCCACCCCCTTTCCAATCTTCTTTTTCAGTACTCTCACCCCCTGTCCACCGAGGAGATCTCTTCTATTTCTCCTTACCCTTGGGCCCTCCTTGTTTCCTAGCCTTTCTGAGTCTGTGAATTGTAGCATGATTATCCTTTCCTTTACAGCTAATATCCACTTACGAGTGAGTAAATATCATGTATGTCTTTCTCAGTCTGGGTTACCTCACTCGGGATGATTTTTTTCTAGTTCCACCTATTTGCTTTCAAATTTCCTGATATCATTGCTTTTAACAGTTGAATAATACTCCATTGTGTAGAAATACCACATTTTCTTTATCCATTCCTTAGTGGAGGGACATCTAGGTTGTTCCCAAGGTTCTGGTTATTACAAATAAATCTACTGTGAACATAGTTGAGCAAGTGTCCATGTGGTACAATTGAACATCCTTTGGGCATATGCCCAAGAGTGATAGAGCTGGGTCTTGGTGTAGATTGATTTCCAATTTTCTGAGAAACCACCGTATTGATTTACAAAGTGGCTGTACAAGTTTGCATTCCAACTAGCAATGGGGGAGTGTTTCGCTTGTTCCACATCCTCTCCAGCATAAGTTGTCATTAGCGTTTTTATCTTATCCATTCTTACTTGTGTAAGATGGAATTTCTGAGTCATTTGGATTTGCATTTCCTTGATGGTTAAGGATGTTGAAAATTCTCTAGGAGTATCTGTGCCATTTGATATTCTTCTGTTGAGAAAACTCTGTTTAGAGTTGGATTATTTGGTTTTTTGATGTCTAGTTTTGAGTTCTTCATATAGTTTGTCGATCAGCCATCTGTCAGATGTGGAGGTGGTGAACATCCTTTCCCATTCTGTAGACTGCCATTTTGTCCTATTGACAGTGTCCTTTGCCTTACAGAAGCTTCTCAGTTTCATGAGGTCCCATTTATTAGTTGTTGATTTCTGTGACTGTGTTACTGGTATTCTATTCAGGAAGTTGTCTCCTGTGCCAATACATTCACTGCTATTCCCCCTTTCTCTTCTATCATGTTCAGTGCAAGTGATTTATGTTGAGGTCTTTGATCCACTGGGACTTGAGTTTTTGTTCTCTAATGAGAGAAAAAAAAAAGTATGGATTTGCGTGAATGAGGAAAGGGGAGGATCTGGGAAGAGTCATGGGAGGGGAGAGCATAATCAGAACATAATCTATGTATAAAGTTCCCACACTATCATAATGTAGAACAAACTGATTATTACCCCAAGAGCCTTGGTAAAAGCCAAAAACTACTACATGCTAATAATGTGCTTGAGACTGTGACTATGGACAAGAAAATTATATCATTATCTTAAATCCTTCCATCTCATGTGAAAACTAAAGGTTAGTGCAAAATTAACATAAACAGAAATGCCCCTGCGTTCTTGAACATTCTGATGAGACACAGGAAGCAATGCCCTGCTGCACTCACCACACAGAACAGGCCTGTGTTTTAGATGATGGGCTTCACCCTCTTCTAAGTGGAAGCCTTTGTATCAATTTTTGCTGTAGTAATGAACACGTATGTCTGTTCCTCTCAATTCTCCCTTCTCTTAGAATGAACCCTCCCAGCACTTGCCAAAAATATCTTCCCTTTTCAGTGTCGAGCCCATGCATCACCGTCCTAGTGGCCAGACTACAAAAAACACTGACCAGTCCTATTCTTGTGACTTATATGTATGTACAGGACAGTACTGCATCACACTTACATATATTTGTATCTCTTTCCTCTCCTACTCCACTGAGAACTTCTAAAGTTTAAACAGTTGAACTGAATTAATATGAAGTGAATTGAAATAAAGCCAGGTCTTCTTCATGTCTCTTGTATCAGTGTAATTCTTGGTAAATAGAAAAAAAAAAGATTTAAGGTAAGGTAAATGAATGAGTGAATTAATGATTGAATAAATGTTATTTTGTACTATTTTCCTCATTGAACACTTTTTATTTGTGCTATATAGTCTTGAAATACAGGGGATGAGGAGTGGGCAATGGAGGGTAGGAGATGAGAACATAAGGGAATGGGATGGTTGAGCTGGAACAGAGAGGGAGGGGGAATGGAATGAAAGAGATACCATGATAGAGAGAAATATCATGGGGATAGAGAGAAACCCAGTGCTAGGGAAGTTGCCAAGAATCTCCAAGGTCATATGTGCTATGACCCCAGCCTGGGCTACTAACCATAGTGGAGAGGGTGCCTGACCTGAACTGGCTTGCCCCAGAGATCAGACTGGTGAATACCCTAACTGTCATCACAGAACTTTTCTCTAATGACTGATGGAAGCAGATGCAGAGATCCACAGTCAATCACCAGACAGAGCTCCTGGAGTCCAGTAAAAGAGAGAGAAGGGGGAATTTATAAGCAAGTGCATCAAGATCATGATGGGGAAACACACAGGGACAACCAAACCAAACTAGAGGGAACTCATGAAAGTTGGATCAGTTGCTGTGGAGCCTACATGGGACTGGACTAGGCCCATTGCATGGCGAGACAGTTGTGTAGCTTGATCTGCTTGGAGGCCCCCCAGACAATAGGATCAGAATCCATCCCTAGTGCATGAGTGGGCTTTGTGGAGCCCACTGCCTATGATGGGACACCTCGTGCAGCCTTGAGGCAGGGGGAAGGGCCTGGACTTGCCTCTACTGAATGTGCCTTCCCATGGAAGGTCTTGCCTTCTTGTGGGTGGGAGTGGAGGGTGGGTTAGGAGGGGGAGGTTGGGGGGCGGGAGGAGGGAAAAGGGGGATCTTTGATTGGTGTGTAAAATGAATGAAAAAAATTCTTAATAATAAAAAGAAAGAAAAAAGAAATACGGGAAGGCAGGAAACTAAATAGAAATGGAAGTTCAGCTAACCATATCTTTATCTCTGTTGGCTCAGCATAAATACAGCAGACGGATGCAAAATAGAAATAGAATCACAGAATCAGAGTTGAAGATCTAGGAAGGACTTTCCCCAATGTACAGCTCAGGTCAACAACAGGTAAGAGGACAAAAGAGCTGGACAGACCCAAGAATAGGGACACTGCAACACAAAGAGCAGAGGCAATGGGAGCATTTGTGTGTGTGTGTGTGTGTGTGTGTGTGTGTGTGTGTGTGTGTGTGTGTGCATGTGTGTGTGTGTGCATGCATGTGCATGTGTGTGTGTGTGAGTGTGCATGTGCATGTGTGTGTTTTGTGTGTGTGTGTGTGAGGTGTGTTGGTGTCAGTTTTTATGTGTGGGGTGTGTGTATAAAGCTATAAAGATACGTGTGTGTGTGTGTGTGTGTGTGTGTGTGTGTGTGTGTATAAAGTATATAGCTTTCTTAACTCAAAACCCAAAAATTTATTAAGTCATCTTTAGAAATCAGACAACTACCCACTATTTTTCAGGACTACTTATGGTACACCATTGTGTCATGTGTAAATTGTACATACATTGTTTTTTATTTTGTTCCTCTTGGAAACTGCAGTGGAAAATGTAATCTGTTAATATTCTTCTAAGGAATGCATTAAAATTTGCTAATGTTATTATTAACTGCCACATTGCTTTGCTTCTCAATATCACAGCAGCTTTTTTAAAGTTCATATAGAAAAAACAAAAAAGGTTATGTGCTATGGTAGAACCATTAAAAAGCTGTCTAGTGAAACTTCCATTTCTGTGTTTTGATAAGTGATTGTAAAGCAAATTTCTCAATGACCTACTTCTGAGGTTGTTTGTTTTAGAGAATAACTGAATAAAATATTGTCTTCCTCAGCTACAAAACTAAATAAATGTTTAGAACACTTTCCTATATGATTAAAAAGCATTTTCCCAATACTTCTCATCCTTATTAAGATAAAAAAAAAGCCCACTTCTCTAATATGTCAAATAGGCATAATAATCCAGAAAATTCTAATTACAATGCTTTATGAATGACACAAATTACCTTTTCTATTGAAATAGAATATTAAAAGATGACTTATAACTTTAAGAATAATAGCTTATCTATCATTAGCTACAAAGTATCTCCAGCCCATTAAGTAACTTATGGAGAGTTTTATGATTTTCATTGATTTCTAGTTTGGGTCTATATTTTTAATAATATATACTGAAAGCAGGGTTTCTTAATGGCTAGGTAAAATTAAACAAACACATAAATAAGGATTCAAGGCAACTTCACTGCAAATTATCTATATAAGTGGATTTAAAGTATAGTTTATGAAATTTGGAAGTGTTTGTTATTTTTGTTTATCCCACCGTCATTCCACTGAGAAAGTACTATGCCATTAGATCAAAGAGAATGGCATTAGATCAAAGGGAATCTGAACTGGCTCTCACACCTTGCTCCTTACATATCCCTATTCTAAAGTACATGTTATTTAGAAGGGATATTTTATTCCTCTCTGTGCATGTTTCTAACATAGGGAGCAAATTAAAGCAGGTAAAATGATTGACAGCCTTCAAATAAAAAAAACTTTAGGGGCTAAGAAATAAATTCTAATCTAATGAAGTCTAACCACTCTGTGCATTCTTGGGATATGCAGGCCAATGATATGAGCATTTTCTCTGAGCCTGGGTTACAGTGTGCCTGTCAGAGGTTAAAGCTCCTTTGTGACTTGCAGAAAGGGACAAATGAACAAGCTTCTATTCACCCTAAATGGGACCCTGAAAACCCAATTATTTTATTGATGTTATGTAGAGAAAGAAGGGAGAGGGGATCATTTCAGGATCATTGGTGCCTAAAAGGCAGCTTCTTCATGAAAACACACCCCCTACCTAGATGACAGTCCATAAAAGCTACCTCTCTAGCACTCCCTGTACTATTTGCTGGCAGTTCTGCAGTCTCCATTCTCCCAGCAATTGGTTTATACTTACAGAACCTTGCAAAGGGGCTCTGGAAATCTTGTAACTTTCAGAATTCTGTGAGCCTTTGAAGTTTCATTTGCCTCCTGAGTCTTAGGAGGCACTGCCCTCTCTCTATGAGAATGTTTCAATTCAGAAGGGGAAAGCCACAAAAAAAAAGTATTGTACATGAAGAGGATATCTGGGTTCCCCTAAGATGTGCCCCAAGAAAATTTCTTAGCTATCATATCATCATCATGGTTTTCAGAAGCAAAGCAATGATAGCACATGTCATGTATCTTCTAGTTCCTGCATGTCATTACCGAAAGAATCTCTTCTTGTTAATGTCAAAATAATACTGACATAGCAATCAGAAAAAAATTGTGAGTGTCCAGCTGGCATTAAGTCAACACTTGACAACCCTATTCCTATGTCAACCAAGCCATGAGATGCCTCACTTAGCTATCTCTCATTATCTTAGGATACATATTAAAGGAATCACAGGTCACATTTGTTACCTTATTCAACTCTTATATCATGTTCATTCTGTGTGCCTTTCTGACTCCTTGCCCATATTTTCTCTATTTCTTATCTCTAGTTTGCTCTTTGTCCATTCTCTCTTAATTCTACTTTATTTTATCTGGCAATGCAATGTTTTAGAAACAAGAAGTTAGTAATATATAAGTGAGTCACTTGCTTTCTTCAGTTAAGTACAGGAATATAGTCCGGGGCGGGGGGTGGGGGGGGGTGGGAGTGAGAATTAAGCTCAGTAAGGTGAGGAGTGAAGAGAGAAAAAGATACACTTTTGAGCAATTTTGCAAAATGAAAACATAAAATGTCATAAAGAGAAGCAGGAGGGGGAATCACCAGTCAAGCAAAAAGACTGGAGCCTGGCAATATCTGTCGGTGACTGAGAATGTGAAAGCAGGGTGTTGGTTAATAAAGACTGGAAGAGTAGGTGACATTATGATTTTGAAATGTTGATCAGTGGGTACTAAGCTAAAGGTCACTAGAAGCAGGATATTTGGGGGCATATAATACACTACACACAGTAAAAATCTAGAAGAAGAAAGACATTTTGAAAGGTTCCTCCCTAGGAAATGGTAAATGTCTGAAAAGATAGATATGTTCAACCTGATTTGAAAGTTGCTTTGTATATACATGTATTAAAATATCCTATTACCCCACCAATGTGCATCATTGACATATTTTTTCTTTGAGTCCCAACAAACTCAATGATTTCAGCTTTTATCTACACATAAAGAAAGAAAAACATTACAGTAATTCTTTTTTTAGCATAGACAATGTAAATTTAAGGAGGCTTGGTCAGACAATTCAAAGCTTTTGTACTTCCTGTAATGTTACTGTTGCCTGAGGGAAAGAGTTCACTAAAAACAGCCATTTGCTTTCCTTTCCCATCACCAAGCTTCTAAGAAAAAAAAAATCCAACTTGAATCAAAACAGTTTTATGAAAACTATCATTTGAAGTATGGTTTCCACAGGCTGCATAAACATTTGGACTTTTCATTAAACCGGAGAATATCTGCTCTGAGTGTGGCATCCGGGTGCCTGATTTCCATAGCCAGGCAATGCCTCAGGTCTGAGGGTCTGCTATTCGTCATTGGGAATTCGATGCTAACACATCACTGGTAATAAAGCAGATATTACATGTTGCTATAGGAAACTGACATAGCTCTCCACAAACTATGAAGTTGTCTTAAGTCATGCATTTTGTTGTGGCTGCCATTGCTACTTTACTTTATTGGGATTCTTAAGAACCAGGTCAATATTAGAAAATTGGACATCAGCCCAATCATTAGATTGTGTTGACAGCTTCCCTATGCCAGAACTTGAATCTCAGTTCCTCACACTTAGCTGACAGAGGAGACTTCTGTTTCCAATACGGTCTTGACAAAAAGAATCTATGAAGTCTTCCTGTTAATAGAAGTATGTGCACTGTGAGGAAAAGAATAAAAAATAGGTGACAAAGTGCAGAGCTTTGAATGTGTTTGGCATGTGGAGTTTCATTAAGCTTCCTGGCAAATGCACGGATATGAAGAGCCACAGAGGGTTACAAAACCCCATGAGCAGTTAATTTTGAGGCAGTGTTTCTGTTTCCAAGTTAATGACTTTCTTTAAGACCTGTAAGCTGCTAACTAAAGCGTGTGCCATCAATATGGTTATTTATCCTAGTGAAGAAAGCCACATTTCAATCTCTGTGCTGTGACTAGACCAAGCACCTCACAGCAGATACCACACTGAACCCAAATTAGAGGCATCATACAGCTGTGGAATTTTTGGAAGTGTTTTTCTCTTTACAGCTGAAGATAAATTATGTGCTAACAAAGTTCTGATAAAATGTTCATTTACTGTTTTAGTGTGAAAATAATATTTTGATCATTATCTATTCTTGTTTAGTTTAAAGTTTTATCTTCTTTATGTTTACAGAAACATCTAATATCTCAAAATATTTAAATCTATTTAAATATAAATGGTAACAGAAATGGTATCAGTGTTGTATTATACTTGATTTAGCACTATATAACTCATTTATCTAACAAGTCCTATTTAGGATGTAGAAGAAAAACATGGGTTGCATTTTGAATAATAATAATCAAAATTATTCAACCATTTTTGTCTTTATTGGAGAATGAAGCATCACATTAACTCTTCATAATGTAATTTTTAAAGCTGGAACTAGATCTACCACATGACCCAGCTATACCATTCTTGGATATGTGCCCAAAAGACTCTATATCCAAATATAGAGATGCCTGCTTATCTGTGTTATATAGAAGCAGCCTAGAGGCCCACCAACCAATGAATTATCAACAGAAATATGGTATGTTTGTACAACGGATCTTATTCAGATTATAAGAAAGTAAAATTATGAAATCCACAGATAAATGGATGGCGTCAGAAACAATCATTCTGAGTGAGGCGACCCAGACCCAGAAAAATAAGTGTCACATCTTGAATAACTACCTGATAATAGAGGTGGATGGGTTGCCAATGAACATAAGAAAACATTGCTCCTAATGAAAATGCTCATCTTGAAGAAGTAGACTTCTTGGGAAAAAGTAGAGAACATGAACTTTCATGCCTAAAGAATGCATTTAACTTTCTTTATTCTCCATAGTCATCATATATAAAGTTTTTGCAAACACTGAATTAGAGAATAGTCAACTATTGCTTCCGGTAAATAAACAGCTTCCTATGAACCTCTGTCAGACCAAGTAAAATTTCCTTTGTGTAATTTGTCAATGATTTTACAAATAAAACCAGTTCTCATTAGTGAAAACCTGCTTTTTCCACCTCACCTTTTCCCATGCAAAACCTGGGAGGTATTCTGAAAAGTGTAGCATCCTAATCTGGAAATTCCCAGTAGATTCAACACCGCAGTAATCACATGATGCTACTTACCTCTTACTCAGGCAGGACTGGGCAAGGGAGGTTGGACATCTCCTTGACCTTAACTAACACATCTGTGTTTCTTACCTTTCAATTCCAAAACAAGGCTACTTATTAAGCTTTTTCATCCAAATGAGCTGCCCTCTCCTTAATTCATAAATATAACTACTGGTCCATATCTTCTTTAGTTTCTTCTGTAAATGTTACTGGAATGCATCCTAAAGCTGCCTAATATATACAAATCAGTAAGTTTCCTCTTCCTTTCTACGTGTGTGTATTATTGACTCATTAGAAATGAACTCCCTACTCTATGTAGTAGATGGAACCCATGCCTGAGTAGTGACAGTCTCCTCTAGACATTGCTCCCATGCCATCTGGAGAACAAACACCCCATCTAATGACTGGCAGCAGCACAGGCTGACAGTGCAGTCACATCAAGTCATTATTATAAAGTTCACCCATCAGAAATGGAGCCTGAGGGGAGACTGAAGACGACTCTCCAACACGTGGAGTCTGTCTCCCAATACCGTTTGTAAGTGGGACGAGGGAGCAAACGTTCTCTCCCGATTCTCTTTGCTGTAAGGCCCACTCCTCCTGTTTCTGCAAACACTGTGACCTGAAAGAAGCCCCCGTGTAGCTCTAGGATATAACATTAGCACATCGAGGGCATCTCCAGAACTACTGCAGGCAATTTAGAGACAGGCTCACAGGGTGCTAATGGGCAGCTGTTCCCCAGTCTTGTTAGCATGCAAGCACCCACAGAACTTACAAACAACAACAACAACATGTATTTCTTCAGCACTCTAAATTCCAATGTCTCCTAGCAAACCACTAATGCTGCCAATTATTTCCTAAACGCGCCACTGTCCTCTCTTGCAAAGCCACTCATACTTTTCCTGTACACTTTTCTCAAATGTATCCCTTGCCATCCTCGCTCACAGACAAGCTTTGCCTCGATGCAAACTCCTTCATCTCTTTTTGAAACATTTCAACCTTAGCTCCTAATGAGTAATAAAAAGCACACAAAAAAAGGAAGATAAATTCATGCTGTGTGGTAGCGATATATCGAATAATTCTTCTAATTTAAATGTTTGACCCCTGTACTCTTGTCCTTTCTGACCCTTTCTCTGCTTCTGTTTTCCTGAATTTATGTATCTGCATCATTTTTCACTCCTATCTTCCTTTTATTCTTCTCCAATAATTCTCTGTCATTGTTCATCTTTGTAGGTCGAGGTCTTAATCTGTCTTTTAAGTTTGATCAGTTCAACTTCATGATTTTGCTGTTGTTTGTTTGTTTACATTCTCCATCTTATTTTGTCTTGGAAGGAAGCATTAGTATAGAAGCAAAAGGTTAGGTCTGAAACCAGACTCCTCAGATGGGATCCTTCACTTTGCCATTTACTTTACAATTTGGAGAAATTGACTACATTGTCTGGGTTTTCATCTTTTCATCTGTAAAATGGGATAAAACAGCAGTTCTCATAATCTTATCTTTACGACTCATCCTTTTAAAATCTCTTAGGAAAATGCTTGTATTCATTGGTAACTATTGAAATTTGTTAAACAAATTAAATACAAGTATTTTTCATCCTGCATAACTATTGTGCTGGCACAATGACTGAGCAACACTGGATTAAATGTAAACAAATACAGAAACAATTTAAACAGATGAGGAGCAGAAAGAGATTTGTTGCAGAGCAGTGGAGGGTCTTGAAGATAAAAATAATTTTAAAGGTATGTTATTGAAAATAGATTCTTTTTCTTATATTCTGATCATGGTTTTCCTCACCCAAGCCCTCCCAGATCCTTTCCACCCCACATCAAACCAAATCTCCACTCTTTCACTTTCTCTCTCATTAGAAAACAAATTGGCAGCTAAAAACAAACACACAAACCAGAATGAGACAACAAAAAACCCCATAGAGAAGGCACTCACAAAAATCACATACAGATGCAGAGACACACTCACCTCCATGCTGCTCACACAGAAATCCTATGAAAACACAAAATCTGAAACCATGTTATATAAGTAAATGGCCTGTAAGGTTTAAAAAAAAAAGAAAGAAAGAAAATGCCCAAAGTGCTATGAGACAAAAAAAGCATCCAAACATTTTGTGTGTGTGTGAATGTGTGCGTGCGTGTGCGTGTGCATGTGTGTGTGTGTGTGTGTGTGTGTGTGAGAGAGAGAGAGAGAGAGAGAGAGACAGAGACAGAGACAGAGACAGAGAGACAGAGAGAGCATGCATACTCAAGGCCTTCCTGGCCTGCTTTTCTGTTATTTTCAGTTAAGATATTTAAGAGTGAGGAGCAGGTTGATCAGTATGTGCAGTAAGGAGCAAGACATTTAAGTACACTTCTACACAATAAAGTCATTGCAGACAACAACAATGTGCTGTCTATGACAGAAGACTCAAAAAATGTATTTTGAAAGTTTTTACCATAAGTGACAAATGTTTGTGAAACCAGACATGTTTAACCTGATTTAAACATTGTACAATACATACACATATCAAAACATCACTTGACACCCCATTAATATTTATGTATCTGTTAAAAGGAAATTTAAAATTACAATAAGAGTAAGGCATAGCTGATTCTATTACAAGATGTAGGATAGGTGCAGGGAACAGTTAAAAGGAGTGATGGTGAAGAGAAAAGGAAGGAGGCATGGAAGGGAAAAAAACTCAGATGAATCAGGCAAGAGTTTTAAATTAGGCCTGGAGAAGGATGAATGTAGCTGAAAGTTTTTCTGTGTCTGCCCAGGTACCGGGGTCCCACAGTCCCAAGTAAACATACAGAGGCTTATATTAATTAAAATTGCCCAGTTATTAGCTCAGGCTTCCTACTGACTAGCTCTTACACTTAAACTAAGCACAAATCTGTTAATCTGCATGTCATCATGTGTTCCATGGTTTTACCTGTGTGCCATTACATGCTGCTCCCTGGATGGTGTCTCCTAACTCAGCCTTCTTCTTCCCAGAATACTCCTTGTCTGCTTATCCCACCTATACTTCATGCCTGGCTACTGGCCAATCAGTGTTTTATTAAACCAGTGTGCAAAAGCATTATCTTAGAGCATTTCCTAGAGCATGAGACTCTTAATCTCAGGGTTGTTAGTTCAAGCCCCATAGTGGGCACCATTTGTAGATGAAGTTTTCCTGTTCCCACCTGACTCCCTTGGCCCTGAGGTCCCACAGCTGTTCAGACCCAAATGAACACACAGAGGCTTATATTAATTGTGAATTGTATGGCCTAATGGCTCAGGCTTCTCTCTAGCTAGCTCTTACATCTTAAACTAACCATTCCTATAAATCTATACTTCGCCACGTGGCTTATGGCTTACTGGTATCTTTACATCTTGCTTCTCATGGTGGAGGCTAACAGCATCTCCTCTGTTCTCTTTCTCCTTCCTCTCCCTAGTTAGAATGTCCCACCTAACCCTATTCTACCTAAGCTTTATTTATCAACCAATCAGAGTAACACATATTCACAGCATACAGAATGATATCACCCATCAGATGAAGGGAATCTAGGCTTCATGATGCCAAGGATCGGAGCCTGTTACACATAATGTTTAATGAATAAGAGGCAACAGCAGGCTAGGCAAAAAGAAAAGCAGTGGTTGTATTAGAGTGTATATATGCTGTCATATTTTTACAGTATCCCCAAATAGAGAATACATGTGAACAACATTTATACCATAGTAGTCATTTCTAAACATTAAAAAAGATAAAAGAATATATTTTAAAAGAATTTTCTCTCAACAATAAATCCTAGACTTTGCTCATCTCCCTTCAAATGTTCTCTGATATCCCATAAAGTCAGAACTTCTTACTACCAGACTCAGTGATGGTATAAGCTTCTTGCTGCTATTGCTGTTGTTAGTTTTAATTTTGTTTATGAGAATGTCTTATGTTGAAAGAACTACCTGATAAAAAGGTTTTATAAAATATGTGTGTGTGCATATAATCTGTTTCTTTCCTTTGTCTTCCATTCACATCCACCATTCAAGAGAAATCACTGTCTCATTCAACCATTCTGTAAACAAGCCTCTAATGAGATTGTTCTATCAGCCAGACACAATGTTATATAGTAGCAATCAGAAGACGTTTAAACAGTTCCTGACCTTGTACTCTTGAATTCCTACACAAGAAAAATGAGTGATTAAAATAGAATGCAGTAGTCTTACAGAGCTCGCACAGGGGACTGCAGATATATCATACGACTCAGAGCAGAGTTGCTCACCTAATCAATAACTTCATTCGTATAACACCCTGTCGTTCTCACTGTTACCACTTCTATCCTCACAGAGTGGGGTGTCTTCACTCAGCTGGATTTATTCTCCTGGCTCAAGTGCATCTGAATCACAATGCTTCACTTTCCTTCTCCTTTCACCCATGGGTTGACTTAGCACAGCATCAACTTAGCCGAGCCAAACTGTTTTCCATAAATCCTCTCACTGTATTAGGGTTTGCCATAAAACAAACTTAATCGGGGCTCATAGGGTGAAAAGGAGACAGCAGCCATTGTCTTCTGAAGTCCATTGTGGAGCACCAGTGGCCACCACAACTCTTGCAGCTTGCTGCTTACCTGCCGACTTTCCCTGAAGAAATATCAGCAAGTCAGGCCTGTGGCTCCTAGCAGTCTTCAATTTTATCTGTGTCCTGTGTCCTCAGTAAACACATGGTTAAAGTTAATCCATCCATAATGTGTACACTGACTCTGATATTCCAGAAAGAAGTCTATGCAAAACAAACCAACACCCTTCTACAACTGATCCTAACTAGGATCATGGAGAGGCCCCATTTGCTACCCATGACAAGGCCAGAGATAAACCCTTCATATTCACATTCTTCATTTCATAAAAGATAAGATGAGCTTCTTATGTCCATTGGTGAATAGGAACAAAATACTTGTTAACCCAACTTTTTTTTAAAGATTTTCTCTTTTCAAAGGTCCTTGACTGATACAACAAGCATACAATGCCACTATAAAGGCTCCTTCAGGGGAAACATTCTTAAGTCTACTCTATACCCTAGTCCATTTCACTCCACTTATCTTTTTTCTAATCTATATTCTCCTCTTTATAAATGAAACTCTTGGAATACATGGAGACCTCAAGGGTATAGCTTCCTTCTGATGCAAACCTCCTCCCCACTCCCTTTCCAGTAACCATTTTGTTAAAGTAAGTGTCACAGTAGACAAAGAAAGATATTACCCAATTCTACTACATTGGGGAGGAAGATGAGCTTCATTCAACACAATCAAAACTTCAAGGGTGAGCTAGGGGAGGTACTAGAGAATACGTGTCCATCACTGAGTTATTCTTGAGTGTGCATGTGTTTCTTCGTGATTAGTAACTCTCTCTTTGCTAACTGGTTCCTGGAAATTAGGTTTATATACTCCCACATACAAGAGAAAGGGGTCTTTCTCCTTCCATGTTTACATTTCAAAAGGAGAAAGATATTTCCTAGATGCTACAACTAGGAAATATTTCCATAAGCTACAAAGTTGCCATATGTTTTAAAGAAGCAGGTAAAAAATATATATACCAAAATAGTCTAATGTAAGTGTTCTAAGAGAGGTCAAGTCACAATTAGGAAAAAGCCTGGCTGAAGTTTAGTCAAGTGGAAGGGAGAAAGTTGAGGAGTCTTGGTGTCTTACTTAGGGTTTCTGCTACTGTGAAGAGACACCATGGCCACAGCAACTCTTATAAAGGAAAACATAGCCGGGCAGTGGTGGCACACGCCTTTAATCCCTGCACTTGGGAGGCAGAGCCAGGCGGATTTCTCTGAGTTCGAGGCCAGCCTGGTCTACAGCTCGAGATCCAGGACAGACACCAAAACTACACAGAGAAACCCTGCCTCGAAAAACCAAAAAATAAAAATAAAAAAATAAAGGAAAACATTTCATTGGGGCTGGCTCACAGTTAAGAGATTTAGTCCAATATCATCATGGTCGGAAGCAAGGTAGCATGTAAGCAGACATGGTGCTAGAGAAGGAGCTGAGAGTCCTTACATCTTGACTCACAGACAACAGGAAATGGTCTGTCTCACTAGGGGTGGCTTGAGCATGTATGAGACCTCAAAGCCCACCTCCACAGTGATACACTTTCTCCAACAAGACCACACCTACTCCAATAAGGCCATACCTCCTAATAGGACCAGTCTCTTCAGGGCCCATTTTCTTTTAAACCACCACACGTAGTCACTCTAAGTCAACTCCTTAAGTCATCCTCATTAAATCCAGGTGTTTTCTCTTCACCCTCTCTCCTCTCTTGTTGAATCTTCTCTTCCATTTTGCTGAATCATGGGCTAGCCCAGTCAGCAGCTCTGGGACAAAGGACCACAGGCTTTCCAGAAGGCCACTCAATGTTGGAAATCACGTCAGAAGTGTGTGGCTGCAGATTTTATTTGTGGGTCTCTCTTCCCTTTGTTCTTGTTCTGTAGTCAGTCCCGCTGACCAGAATATTTTCCCTGCACAGTATCTCGGGCCACTGTCAGGACTAAAGGACAGAAAGAGTGCTCACCAAATCCTTCCACTGGCAAGTGATGGCACAGCATCCTGCAGAGTTGCCCTGAACCCATGACTGACGCCCAGCATGCCTCCTTGACTGACACAACTTCACCTCCAGCTTCTTCAGATAAGTTTTGAATATCTCCAATCAATCTGATATAGCATAATGGCTTTTTTTATATCACAAATGTTATAATACGGAAAATAAACTCACTGTAAACAAATAATATAAAAGATTTTCAATTATTTCCACATTTCTATAAATCCTTTTGCCAATTTACCAACTGCCCCATCAGAAGAATAAGAGGTGGGTAAGGGGGGCAACTTTTAAAAATATTTTTCCTCTCTAGTGAATGGTTTCTCCTCCCATCCAGAAAATGAGTTCTCCAATTCAATCATTAGCCATGAAACATTCTGATAATCCTCAGGTGCCAAATGATAGTGGTCATTGTCTCCGTTTCTCACTGTTATACTTGAAGTGCCACAGTGTTTCTGTGTCAGGGCTGATTCCCATCCACTATACACCTGCTAGAATTTATTACAAAACAGGTTTCTTCGTACTCTGTGGACTTCAAATTCAATCAAACCTCAAGTGCCAGAACTGGTTCTATTTCTCTGTTTACTGATTTGTATCCTCATCACCTGCTGTAGAACATTGTTATAGCCACAACTCACCTTCTTGCTTTAGAGTTTTTCCTTTAAGTCGGTCTTATAAATCAGGAATGTAAAAGTCAAGCTAAGCTAGCAAATGCACCAGATCCTTGACTCTGAAAACATCAAAGACTCTTCTTTGATACAGAAATATAAAGTTTGAATCCCTAAGCATGAACATCAAAGCCTTTCCCTCTTCATGCTAATCTCTCACAAGATTCTAGTCTTTTTTATATTTGTGGTCCAAAACGTCACAGAAGGAAAACAATTATATGTGTACATGGCTAGTAATAGCTAGATGGCTCATGCGTAATAATTTTCATACCTTACTAAGTAACGAAATGAAAGTAACTGAAAGTAAAGTGACAATGGAATGAGAGTATTATAATTAAAAAGCATAATGATCAGCAAAGCCTTTCTGCTCAACCCCAAAAATGGAGATCTCAGAAGATGGTCATATATTTCTTTGCTCTGCTGTGCATGTACTTACATATATTGTTTACTTTTTTCTGTCTCCTTATTTTTCACTGATAATTTCACATAAAATATAATTATAAGATGTAAACTTACAACTGAACTTTTAATATGCAATGTATCATTGAATGATTTGATAGGATATGATTGAATCAGAAAAGAAATGAAGGTTATGCAGCAACATGTAACATAATGGAGAGAAATAGTGTATATTCCCACTGCAAAGTTCTACCAAGCGTAGTTTCCCATTACATGGAAGCACACTGTTATTATCATTGTTGCTCAAACATTAAGTGGTGACAGAAATCCCCATACAGATAATAGAAACCAAATAGTCACTGGCCTCTGGCTGTTTCAACTCAGTTCCCCCGCCCCCAGTGGTTTTGTTTTTGTTGTTTTGTTTTCTGTTGTTTTTGCTTTACAGAAACACCAGGTGCTTTAACATGTTAAGGTTGGTAAAACACATCACAACTGAAGTCCATCTGATCTTCTCATCAACCCCTTATCTCCTAAAGCACAGGGGAGACTCTCTTTCAAATTCTCTCACCAAGAAATTCCATCCGCAAATGCCATGATCTTAAACCACTTCTCTAGGAATGTTGTCAAATAGCCAAGAACATTAACCATTGGAGCTAAGCAGAGATGGAAAGTCATCAAAGGTTCAGACAGATTTTTCATCTATTCTCCCAAGGAAACTGTGTAGATTAATTAGGAGGCAATCTACCTAAGACAGCCTCCACCCTTAGTTGTCCCAGATCCCAGAGAAACTTTGTCACAAACTATTGTTGGTACAGTGGTTCAGTTTCCTCTAATTGAAAGCTTTTTACTCACCCTGGTCCACCCTGTTTCCCTCTCCCTTGAAAAGACGTGAAATATGTTTCTTCACCCCGGAATGATGGGCATTGATTCTACTGAGTCTCTTTTGCTTATTTTTTTAATGACCTTTCTCCTATTAACTTATTGAGACTTTATTAAGGAGACCCAAACCTTCAGAGGGAGAAGGGGAATTCTTCCCACTTCCTCACAGGCAGATGATTTTTGTCTGGCAGCAGGTGTGGAGTTTTATAATTTTTTTTTAGCAAATCATTAATCTTCTCACTAAAGGTAATTGTAATAATTAGCATTGATTTAGCATTGATTTCCTGAAATCTCTGACTTCTCAGATAAACAATGTCATTTTCTGATCTTCATGCCTCTTCCCCCTCAAACTTTGTGCATGAGTCTTTATTAAATTCTTTTCATCTTAAAATATATTTGACAATTTCTATCTTCCTGAGCTAATTATAACTGATATATGCCGCTACAGAAAGTTCTGTGATTCAGAATGGCTGGAGGCTATATCCTTTCCAAACATAAAACATTGTGTTGAGCAGTGGGGTTAAGGAGGAGCGGGGCGGGGCCTCTCCACTAAGATTTAAGGGTGAGGAGAAGCCAGTTGTGATAGAGGCTTCGGGCTTCCAGAACACAGCACCCAACTGGAAGTGGTTTAGAACAAAAGATGTGTAATCTCTAAGTTCTGGGGGCTGAATCTGAACTCTAGGTGTTGGCAAAGCTATCTAGCCACTCTTGGTAAGGAGATTTCTTGCTTTCGGCTCCTAGTTTGGCAACAACACATGCTAATCCTTGGCATATTATGCCAGTTGCATAGCAGTTCTTCCTACATGCCTTTCACAAACTCAGAAGAATAAGCCTGGGATTAAAGGTGTGCACCACCACCGCCCAGCTCCAAGTTCATTCTTTTAACGAGCATTAGAGCCTACTTCCTTAGAATTGTGGTGTATACTAAAGACCAGCTGGAATATACAGCCTCATGAACTGAACAACTACTAAATTCTTCAAATTTCCATTGGTAGCAGCCATTGATGGACTACCTGAACCACAGTTTGTGAGACATTCTAATAAATCCATTTTCTTCTTCATACATAGAGAGATTCATTCTACCATTCCTTTTCAGGTAGAGAACCTTGAATAATGCAGTTGTTTTATTCCTTCACATACCCCCTGAGGAAGATGTGCTGACTAACAATAGTGCTCATAAACACATTCTTCATAGCTCAGTTATTCTCTAAATATTAAACTATCCATGGTGACTGCTCTGTATTATTATTCATTTACCAACAGTTTGTTCTGAATTTCTGTAATAAAACTCCTAAAGCAATGGACCTATTTTCTTGGTTGTGCTTTTCTTTGCTGGTTGTCTGAAGTCCCTATGACAACCAGGTAAAAAGTACCTTCAGTTTACCTGATGTCAGTATTTTGTTGTTGTTGTTCTTTTTTTTAATTTAATTTAATTAATTAATTAATTAATTAATTTATTTATTTATTTATTTATTTATTTTTCTATTATCAGCTTGCAGGCAGATCTATGTGAGTTCAAGGCCAGTCTGGGCTACAGAGAGAGTTCCAGGAAAGATGCAAAGCTATACAGAGAAAGCCTGTCTCAAAAAACCAAAAAAAAGGAAGAAAGAAAGAAAGAGAATGAACTTGGTAGCCAGAGCTAGGGCAATCAGGCAAAGGGAGAGCTTACTCCTTTAGTGTCCTTTAGTGGTAGGCTGCCACCAGAAGGTATGATTAAGATTAAAGGTAGATATTAAAAAACAAACAAAACAAACAAACAAATAAACAAAAACCCAATATGGACTAAAGCCATCAGGGCATGTGATGCTTTTCTTTAAAAAAAAAAAAAAAAAGAAAGAAAAGAAAAGAAAAACATAGATTAGATTAGGGACAGTGGTATGAGGAAATACTTTTCCTAAAAAACAACTTTGTGAAACAATCAATAAATATGCCTTTGTATGGCTGTTCAAGGTTCAGTTCATCAGAGGTTGGACCTTCCTACTGACACACAGGTCTAAAAATTCAGAAAAAAACAAACAAACAAAAAACCAATAAGCCTGTGTCTGAATCACTTCTTTTATAAGAGTATAATGGATTAGAGCCCATCCTAATGACTTTGCTAAGATCTTGCTTCAAAATAAAGTGACATTCTATGTTATTAGAGGTTAAGACTTTAACATATTTAGGAGGACTAACCAATCAGTAGTATCAGCCAATTGGATGGGGATTAAGAAGTATCTCCTGCAGAGAGTAGCCAGCATGAAACACCTCATTCTGGGAAGGAAGAATTATTACAGGATCAATAAATCTGTTCTTTCTATGGCTGGAAAATAAAGACATGAAAGAGCAGACAGTGTGAGATGCCCAAAAAGAGATAAAGTAGGACAATGAGTCACAGCAAAATGCTGGTAATGGGAAGATAATCAATTGCTTCAAAATGACAAAGGATAGGATCTGATCTCTCTTTTTGGAAGACCATTTTTGGGCACAACCTCTATGGTATGGATTGCAAGGGTGGAGCCCATAAAATTTTACAGAAATCAAAGAGAAAGCTTTAAAATCAAAAGACATTGTAAGCAATCAAAAGAGATATTGGCAAACAAAGTTAAAATTTAAACAGAGACATGAACAAATATTTATAACCTGTATAAAAGAGTTATCACCATTATCATAGAAGTTCTAAATTCACTAGGGAAAAATAACCTAAATAAAATAAGAAAAGAATCTGAGTGAACAATTAATGGATGACATGTGGATGTGGCCAAGATCAAAGGAGACCATACGATTTTACTAAGTCTTAGGAGTTTGAAAGGCAGAGAAATTTTTCATGAATCAAGTTTTAAATGTTTGGAAATAATCATTATTAATAACTGAAATAGATGAAAGCATACACTGCTGTTGGACATATGACTAAGGTTAAATACTTTAGAATTAAATTTAGAAATCCTACATTATATTCAATATTTAAAATGTACTTCTTCTACTTACATTGGGTAGGTATGTTCCCCAAGATGTATGTACTATGACACTTAATAAAGTGATATGTAAATGTACATATATATACATGTTTTCCTAGAAAACATAGCCATAAAATGGGATTAATTTCTATAAGCACATACCCAAGAACACAACATAAACAGATAAAGATGTAGAAAAGACATATTTCACATTAGTTGTAATAGCTATCTCTGGTGGAAAAGTAGATTTGAAAATCACCAAATTAAAAAAGGATGTTACCTCATTGTTTCCGATTCCTAAATTGGGACAATGAATCTTTTATATAAACAATGTAAAAGAGCATAACAAAATAGACTCACTGCCTGGTTAAAGCATGAATGACCTTCAGCAGACTACATGATATCTCTAACTCTCAGAATTTTTATCTCTAATATTGATATAGAACTTGAAATTGGTCATGCATTGTTTTGACTATATTTGATAATTAGGTAAGTGTACATAATTGTATATGCTTTCATGTGAAGATTTCAAGATTTTGACATAAATTCTAGTACATACTACTTTTTATGTATATTTTAAAGTATTTCAAAATTTCACTATGATTGTAAGGAAAAGTGAGTGTTGTCCATTTTGGAGAATGAGAAGTGAAAATGAGAACAAATTTATGTTGCCTAATTGTATTGTTTCAGAAGGGGTTACTTTCTATTGTTTCAATGGTACATAAACTGGCCAACGGTAATGGACTTATGCTTCGGAGTTAGCTGGGTTCTGAGGAGTTTGAAGCATGCATCAGTGAAAAAAATATCTCTGGCTGGTGTAGCTCATTCACTTAACTGTGTTGAAGGAGAAGGGCATGAAACATGAAAGACTGCTTTGAATTCTGAGCTTAGAGGTTGGCAAGGTATCTCTGGGAACCACACAGAATGTGGGATCCTTTCTGAGCGGAGGGACACATGGAACACTGACTGTTCCAGAGAGGCTTTTCTGGTCTTGGTATTTGACTTGACTTCAGGGATAAAACAAAAACAAGCAGGACTGTCATGGCTTTAGCAATTATTTGTATCATGATAAAGATAAGAACTAAAGTCATTAGAGAGGGAAAGAAAACAAAGACTAGGCCTATTCTCCTTTGTGGAAATGCATGTCTTCTCCACAGTGAAGTAGCCAGGCTCAGGATGTAATATCAGGAAATTCAGTTACGTTTGAATTCAGAAAAACAACAAAATACCACTTAATACACTCCCACTACATCCCTCTCTATATACCAAAAACATGAGAACTACATGGTGCTTGTCCTTGGGTTCAGATATCATCCTTCAATAAAAGGGCTGTTATTTCTTCCCCATTTCTAAAATACCAGTGGTCTCCTGTTAGGAGAACAAAGGCAATGAAAGTCACTAAGCAGTTACCAGTTCACAGGAGTTAAATCTGGCTACTGGTACAGGCGAAGGCCCTGTCCATATTCTGATGGCAGGGAAATATTCTTAAGTTTAATGCCAAATATTTATAGATAGTATTGATCTCTGAGAACCCTGTTTCTCTTCACCTGAAATACTTCCTTATTCTAGCATCTTGCCAATTATGAGACATAAATGTCCTCCAGAGGAACTGAGCAAATCTTGCAGTCATTTTAGTCTCACAACTTTTGATTTAATTATTGATTCCTTGCAAATTTAGTCCCTTTGTGCTTATAAAGTTTCCCCCTATTTTTCTCTTGTTTACCCAGTCCTCGTCAATGCATATGGTGAGACTGGGACATCAACCCAGTCACAAAACCTTCAACCTACATTTTATCCTGCCTGCAAGATGTGCTGGGGTAATGGTAGCACAGAATATGTGGGAGTGGCCGACCAATGACTGGTCCAACAAAAGGAAGCCCATGCCTAACACTGCCTGGTTTGCCAGAAAACAGAGGCTGGATAGCCCAGAGACATAGGGACAGAATCAAACATGACTGGCGAAAAAGAAAAAGAAAAAAGTCAATGAAATGATTCTTAATGATATTCTGCTATACCCATAGATCAGTGCCTAGCCTAGTCATCATCGGAAAGGCTTCATCCAGGAGCTGATGGGAGCACATGTAGAGACCCACAGCCTATTAGGCATAGTTCAGAACCCCACAGAAGAGGTGGGGAGGACTGTAGGAGCCAGAGGTATGTAGAGGACACCAGGAGAACACAGCCCACAGAATCAACTAAGCATGTCTCATAGGGGCTCATGTCAACTGAAGTGGGGGGAAAAAACCACAGCCTGTATGAGTATGAGCTGGTTCCTCTGCATATAATAGTTGTGTAGCTTGGTATTCTTGTGGAACTCCTGACGGTGGGAGTGGGGCTGTCTCTGACTCTTTTGCCTGCTCTTGGGACACTTTTCCTCCCACTGGGCTGCCTTGTCCAACCTTGATATGAGAGTTTGTGCCTAGTCTTACTGCACCCTGTTATGTAGTGTTCTGCTGATATCCCTGTGAGTCCTGCTATTTTTTTGAAAGGAAAGGGAGGAGGAGGTAGAAGGGAGGTTTGTGGCGGGGGGAGACAGAAAGGAGTGGAGGGAAGGGAAACTGAGGTTGGACTTACTGCGTGAGAGAAGAATACATTTAAAAAATATTTCAATATGTTTGCAAAGATGAGCTTTAAAGTGTGTCTGTCTTGTTGGTCTCTCAGCCTATCCCTCCCTGTCTCTAAATAGTGATGATAGTCAGGCTCTCTGCAGTGGCGAAAATTGGGTAGAAAAAATTCTTAGCCTGAGAGTCGATTTTCTTTCTTCCACAGTCTTACTAGATTTGGGTCGCTTAAGGGTTTTTACAGCTTGGTATTTGGTTCCGAGGCACCCCATTTTTTCCAATTCTGTAATGCACTTCAGAGTTACACTTTCTTTAGTACCTGTGATCTTTGCCTGAAAACCAGTCAGTTCTTGCCTGAGATAATCTGCCTGTAACCATAGAAGCCACCACACTGTCACTGTCTTATAAACATCCCTTTGAAAGGGCTCCACATTCTTCTGGCTACCATAGTTTTCATTGTTGCTTTCAACCACTTGCAGCCTCAGCATTGATGTTTCAGCTCTGGCGTGATGGAAGCCTCCAGATTACCACAGCACTTTCTGACTTAGAATGTTAGTCAAGCAAACAAAACTCTTTGTATATGTCGAGCAAGAATCAATCTAGCAGCGATGAGACTAGTGGGATCAGTATCCCCGTCTCTTGAACTGGATTGTCTTGCATCTCCCTCAACAATATAACAAGGGGTCTTTTATGACTCCCAAATCCAGATCACAGAAATTCATGCTTTTGTTCATTTTACTTGGGATTTTCCCCATTAGGGAAACCAGATGTAATGGAAAATGACTAACCTTGCCAAGAGTGTCATACTAGAGGAGCTGGCTGACAAGCAGCATCAACTGCTGACCATATAAATGAGCCACCAAGGATATCTAGCCTATTTCCTCCTTCATGACATCTCACTGGAGCCATACAGGGGACTTCAGGCGGAAACTAGACGCCCATACCTTCCCACATTTCTGACATATAAAATTACAAGCACAGTAATGTAGGTTTTTTAACCTAGTCTGTTGGGAATAATTTTCTTTTGCCATAGCAATAAGAATAATATATATTAGATGCTTATGAAACTCCTAGAAAGAATCCCAGGTTCCACCAAGGGAAAAGGAACTGCCACAGAGGCTTTTCCCCCATCATAAAATAAAAACTAAATTATTGGGGAAGTGTGTGTGTGTGTGTGTGTGTGTGTGTGTGTGTGTGTGTCTGTGTGTCTGTGTGTGTCTGTGTGTGTCTGTGTGTGTATAGTTTATCACCATAGGGGAAAAAGGCAATAGCTGTCTGATTCCTTGATAAAGGACCAACAATGAGGCACCTCCTCTGATTGATGAAGCTGAGTCACCAGCTGCTCTTTCCTATCTGTGGGTCTAGAAGGGCATGAATGGAACCCAGAGACCTCCCCCATATGGACAAAATGGAGGATAGTAACAAGGATTCTTAGCTGTAAAGGCAATCAGAATCTCTAAGAGAGAATACAGAAAAGAGGTCTTTCTTAGAGATATTATCAGTGGACTCTGAAGGTTTAATTTCTATAGACTAGGTAGTTTAATGTAAATAGTAATCAAGTCACATAACCTCTGGTGCTCAATGATTGGAACAGTTCCCACTTTTATCATCTAAAACAGAGACCAATCAAATTTTCTGGCAATTATCATGTCTTCTAAAAGCTACTCACTAAAATATGTGTATAAATTAGACCTCACCGAAAGCTACCAGGTACTATGAAATCCACAGTACACTTAACATACTATAATCCAGCTAAAGTTACAGTTTGCACGGAGAAGCAGAAAACCACAACCTGTGAGCAGAAGATGGGTAACTGATAGGATCAGAGCAAGAAGCAATAGACTAAGGTAGTTAAACCATGGATTACAAACATTATACAAATAAGGATGTGAAAGAAAACATCGACAGGGCAAGAAACAGGAGGAAAGCTATTGAAAAGATTCAAATAGAAACTGATAAATAAAAATATAATATTGAATGAAATAAAGGCAGGATAATCATCAGAACAGCCTAACAGAAGAAAAGGTGAGTGAACTTAAAGACAGAGTAATCCTGACTGACCTGTCAAAAGTATCTCCTGACTACACAGTTGTCCCCTAGAGGAGGGTATGCACTCAGCTCTGCAAGCTTCATACTAAGGTTGTGGCAGGCAGAACACTCTGCACCCTCACCCTTTTGGCAGAAGGGAATTAAGGTTGCTAGTCAGATGAATTTGAAATAAGATCCTGGATTACCTGAGTATGCACTTCACAAAATTCCTTAACCAGAAAGTGGCAGAAGAGTCAGTGTGGAAGAGACTTGGAAGCCACAGACACCCACTTGGGAAGGAAAAGGCCACAAGCCAGGAAGATGAGCAGCCTTTAGAAGCTGTGCAGCACTTCTGCCAGAGCACCCACAAAGGAACTTAATTTTGTTGACCTTGACCTAGCCCAGAGGGACCAGTGAGTTGTGACCAACAATTGTCAGATGGTTGAAAACCACAAGAAGCCACTGTGCATGTAATTTGTTAGAGTGGCAAGAACCAGGAACTAAGGACATGGCCCTGTTTTTCATTTCCTAAAAGTCTCTTCATCGTATGTCCTTCCTAAGGGGAGTAGATGCCATCCCATGCAGATGGGTTTTCAGAGGCCAGCCTGTCAGTGAGTCAGGGAAACTGCTCCAGTCCACGCTTCTGTCCAAGTCAGCAACAGGATTCTGGCCCTGGGTGTGTGTCCCCAATGCCAGGCTAAGCTGAAGTTAACAAAGGAGCACTGGGAATCCTCTGGGCCCACGTTGGTGCTGTCCAGGCAGCCTTGAGGTGGATTCCACGGTGCTTTCTGGGTTCTGGTGTTCGTTCACAGCACAAGAGGCATTCTCCAGTACCTAGTTTTTTATTTTTGTTTTTCAGACTGGCTCATTTATCCCAGACTACCCTCAAACATGTAACTGAGGACCTTGAATTCTTGATCCTCCTGTCTGCCTCCTTAGTACTGGGATTATAGGTGTGCCACCACACTTGGTTTATGTGGGCCTTGTGCATGCCAGGCAAGCATCCCACCATGAACTGAGCCATGTCCTCAGCCTCATCTGCTATTTGGCTGTTTGGTTGTTGTTTTTTTAATGACAATTTTTTCAATTCCTTGGGGTGGTGGGGACTGTCAGCAGATTGGCCTCAAATATACAACAGAAACCCTGGTTTTATATGTGTAAGCACACGAGTTTATATATAAATGATTTTAATTTCTACTTTCTGAGGTTAGTCATGTATAGTGTATAGTGTTTCAGAGAAAAGATTAATAAAACCCATGATTAAAGCACAAAAAATAAAAATAAATAAATAAAGACAGAGTAATCAAACTATTAAAAATAAGGGTCACATAGAAAAACAACCAAAGAACTCAGCTCATCGCTGGTTTACCTGTCTCCTGTGGTACAATACTAATGTAACATGTGACTGGATGGAGTCTTAAAAACCTAGACTTGGAGTGAAGAAAAAAAATTGCTGAAGAAATAACTTCTGCAATATCAAATCCAATGAAAACTATAATCCTGGAGATTGAAGAGGCTGAAAGAAAGCCTGAGGAGAAAAGAGAAACATCTTCAATCAGCACAGAGGATGTCGCTCACCCCACTTTTCTCTCCTGCTACTGCTGTTGTTTTATTTTGCCAAAGGTACAGTTGATGTATTTATATAGATTGTTAAAAGGAAAAATTATCAATGACAATTTTATCTCCAGATTAAATATGTTCTAAAAGTGAGAACTAAATAATGACTTTTACAACCCAAATAAGCCAACAGACTCCATCACTAATATAAATGCAATATAAGAATTCATAAAAGATACATAACATTAAAGAGAAATTTGGATGATGAGAACCACCATGGTAACTAAAAAAATAAGTATATAGTATATTTTTTTCTCAATTGTTAATCTAATCATTGATGATGAACAGCAAAATTAATACTTATCAAGACTATATGATGAGTTGGAGCAAAACCAGACCAGTATATAGTACAGAAGCCAAAGAGGTTCTTACACTGTGTGAACAGGCTTCATGTCACTAAAACACAGGCTGCAAAAAATTAAATACCTGATAGACCATTAAATAATAACTTATTAACCAACAAATAATCAATGACCAAAAATGGTGATAAAAATAAAACCTGGAAAATCTGTAATACAGATAATAAGAGAACGAACAGAAACAGAAAAGTAGGAAATAGATATTATGATTAAAATTGCACATGGAAGCATAACAAATATACAAGTCTATGCACATACATTAAAAGGCACAGAGCGTCATAATAAATAAAAATAAAACACCAAGATGCAGCTGTATGCAGCTTACTAAAAACTAAACATATCAAAAAATTTTATTTAAATTGAAAAGAATATTGTGTTTGTGTGTATCTGTGCACATTTCTGCATGTGTGATGTTGATATCTGATTTTAAAAAATGGTAGGAAAGAAGCTAGAGTGAGGATTCAAACACCAAACCATACAGAGTATAACTAAAGACACAGGTGCACAATTCACAAAGAAGTCATAACAGTCCTAAGCATGATTCCATCTAGCAACAGAAATTCCAATTCCATGCAACAAATGGTGATGAAAGTTAAAAGAGAATTAAATAAACACACAGTTAGAACTGGTGGCTTTAACAGTCCTCTATTCAGCACACCTACTGGAGTGGACTTAATAATTTCACCAATAACACCCAGAATGAGTCAGCACGTAAAAACTTTAATAACACTGGAGCATTTTATCTACTTTGCATCTGCAGACTATTTCATCCAATAGCTGAATATAAAACATGATTTCTTTTCAACCAGGCATTAAAAGTTCCCAGCTGATCACTAACCTCCACGGAAACAAGTTTCTAAACATTCAAAACAAAATAAAACCACATAAACAATTGGCAACAAAACAGATATGAAAAATATCTTCAAGATGTGAAACAAATAGCATCTATGTAAACAATCAATAATTTAAAAATCACAATAGAAAATAGAAATATTTAAAACTGGAGGACAACATAATAAATACAAATGATATCAGGCTTCTTTTTTTCTTATATTTCAGAGATTTACTTATGTTGTTTATATTGGTAAATTGTTCTTTTGTATTGTTAAGTGATATTCTATTATATAGTTATTCCAATATTTTTTTATCCTTTAATTAGTTGGTAAATGAAAATGTTTCCAGTCTGTTTGTACCAATGTGAAAGTCTCACTTTTTTTTTTTTTTTTTTTTTTTTTTTGTCAGAGTAAAAGTCTAGAGTATCTGGGCATTGCAAACAATGTTTGTGGCACCCTGCACTTCCTTAACAATACGAAAAGTTGCAGTTGCTCCTCAGTCTCACAGAAGTTGAATATTGCTAATCAATTTCATTTTAGTGACTACAGTTCTATCAATGTGGTCTTCTACTTAACTTTTTATATTCTGATTACATTGGCTATTGTTAAGTATCTCCTCACATTTTTATAATCTAGTTGTTGTCATCTCTAAGGACTGGAATATTACCATATGATAGACAATAGAAAAAAAATCCCATCTGGTTCCCCAAGTCAATTAGTCAACCAAATTCTTACCATTTAGATATAAGGATATGGCTTCTTTTTGCAGTTTGAGTACATTTCTGCATCTTCACACTGTTTTGGTCCAATCAAAATAATGATGAAACACAACAACAACAACAAGCCAATATTTATGCCCAAGAGAAAATCCTGGATTGATAGAATCCTTAAACAGCTAGGAAACAAGGCACATATGAAGACAATGCTGGGAAATGATTGCAACCTCTTCTTATTAGTTTTCATTCTGAGTCAAAACATTCTAAGATCAAGTGGTCAGAATAAAAGCCAAACAAGAATTTCAATAGAAAACAAGCATTTCAGTTTATTGAGTTCTGTAAATACAACTGGCCAATTGCTTGCACCTAATATTCCTGGTCCCATCTAAACAATGAAATTGTTCACCTAAATTTTTCCATAGCTAGCTGCCTCACTGGTCAGAGTTGTTCTAGATCCAGGGTCATTTGACCTGATTCATGTCCTCGGGGTTCTAACTCACTTTTTTCATCCATCATTGCAGTTTATTAGCCTCCTTTGCATAAATACATTTCAGCTTCTTATACCTGATATTGATAATGTCTGTAAACTTTTCTACATCTTTGTTTGAGCTTCCTTTGGATCTATAAATGCCTTGCTGTGTAGTCCTGGGGGAAAGGAAACCTTTATTCAATCATGCTTAACAAGGTGCTTGCCAGTATCCAATGCTCCCTTTTTCAATATGTACGAATTTATTTAGCTGGTTTCTTAATTGTTATTGTATTATCATCTCTTTGTCTTCTTCAGTTCATGCCAAAGCCTTTCAAATGATCCTTTGTTCATTCTGTAGTTCACCTTTGGCATCTCATCTCAGTAATTGAAACGGGGTGGTGAATTTTCTTAACTACTCAATAATCTTTCTGAAAGCTATCAAAAAAAATGTTCAAATAATCATGCACGCATATTGAATTTGTATTGCTCTGTTCTGTCCTGATCCTATTCTTTGACAATTTTTCTGTATTATTATTGTTTTGTTGTTAATTATTATGATCATTACTTTATCTCATTATAATTCTTTACAAAGAAATTTTGACATTCTTTTTTGCAATTTCCTTTCTTTTCATCTGTCAATAATTTGCTAAAATGTCTCATTTTGTGTTTTGAAAGCCTAATTATCTCCAGCACAATACATTTTTTAATGGTTCTCTTTAACTTCAGAGATATGCCAAACAGGAATCTTCAGCACACAGGAAGACTGGGGGGAGGGGGAAACAGTCCCAGGGGTTTGAGAAGCTAGTGTAAACGTTTTTCACAGCACTCAAAGACTTTGAACTGAACTAGCCTTGCCAACCCATGCATATACTTTTAAAAATTAATGTTTATATTTTTCTTGGAGAATTCCATGTAATGTATTTTGGTCATATTCATCTCCTTCCCCCAACTCCTCCCTGATCCTTCTAAACCTTCCTGCCCACCCAGCTTCTTCATAGCTTCATTCTCTCACTCATGCTCCTATTGCTGTTTTTCTAGCTTAAAAAAATAAAAGTAAAACATCTGTCTGCTTTGTGTTGAACACTTAGTCCTGGGCATGGTGCCTGCCCTGGAGTGTGGTCCATAAACCAGATACCACTCCATTGGAAAAGAATTGACTCTCCCTCTCCAGGCAGTTATCAAATGTCCATAACTTCTCAGCTATGGGTGGGGCTACTTACCCACCATCTCTCCTCCATACCTTGATGTTCTCCGGCTTGGGCCTGTATAGGTGTTATGGATGCTGTTGTAATCTCTGTGGGTTCATATGTGCATCTCATCTACCCTGTCCTGTCTGGAAAACACTGATTCCTTGAAGCTCCATAGCACCTCTGGCTATACATATACATACTTTTCAACTTGACAACGTATCCAAATCCAAATGCTTTCAAACAGATCTCTTCTTTAGGAATGATAATCTTTACTTGCGATTCATTCTTATAAATGTGATTCCTCCATCACTCCTAGAATGTGACTGCAGAAATTCCTTGTTTTCTCCTTTGCTTAATTTTAACTTCCTCCAGTGGTTGTTTCTCCTCATATAAACTTGACTTTTAAGGGGTTTTTTTTATGATTTTTACATGAACATAAATTCTCTTCTTCTACCTTCTAAATAGAACAAAATAAATGCATATTTCAATACACACTCTCTCATTCTTCAAAGTTATTATAAACTTCATTAAGCTTCAAAAAGTTTAAGTGTGTTTGTGTGTGTGTGTGTGTGTGCTTGTGTGTGCACAAGCATGCATGTGAGTGTGTGTGTGTATCTTTAACCTCTACATGGCTAAATTTCTAATCATCAAAGAAAGAAAAGACTACCTAAAGAGTCTTAACCTGTAATACTTATTATGAAGTTCTGCCATTTTATGGTGGTGATAGCATAGTAAATAATAATTAAGGATACTGAGGGTTAACTGGGAGAGTTCTGAAATTCAGTGACAGCTTCATGAGAAGAAATGATAAATTTGATCCTATCAAAGCTGAGACTCCTTTCTGAGACATTTGACATTTGGGAGATCAATCTTGACATTCAAGAAGTAATAAATCTTGATTCCTTCCCAGATGTGAAAATGTGTCTAGTCTCTAGCTTCAGCTCACATCCTGCTTTCAGGCAAGATCATATACATGCGTACAGACATATATGTGTGCCCATATATACATATGTATTTACATATATAAACAGATCGATTTAGCTTGTACATATTTGTTATTAAACTACTTTTTTCATGAAGCATGAACCATTTGGGACTTCAAGACAGTAACTTTAGGGGTGACCATGAATGTAAACTCACAGATGACTTGCAATGTAGCTGTCTAAGAGCTTGTCAGAACACACCTGTGTCTCACTTAGTGTGTGACATTTGAGTTTGTGCTTTGTCCCAGTAACACATTTTTGCATAGTAGAATGTTTATCAGCACTAGAGAGTTTCTGAAACTTCCAACATTTAATTCACAACTACTAAAGGAGAACTCAGAATAGCGAGCCAATTCCCTACATTCTGTGCTTTGTGCTTCCATTATGTGGCACATCTATCCCATGGCAAATGATTAGGAACCAAGGGAGAAAAACTGCATGTTGGATTAAAACAGAAATTGTAAAATATTAGTACCATAAGTGTGCTGTCAGAAAAATAGATCAACATATTTGAGTCCTTCTACAATGTCAGAATTTATTGACTAACAATGAATTTTCAAGCTACATCAGATTCACTGACAGCAACTTCCCAAGTAGTCTTGATTTCCCTTGATATCCAGTCAAGATAAACACAGGATTTTTTTATCCCTGTCTTAATTACCAATATTAACTCTCAGGTCACGTACTACACATCCCGCAGTAAATCTACCTATCCGCACACACGGTTTTAGGATTAGCTGCAAAGGGTTAAAGAGGCACAGCAAGGTTCAAGAAGTTTCAAAGAGTCCTAACTAAAAGCAGGTGGCTAATAAGAATGCAGAAAGAATCTCTGTAAAAATAAGTTAACAAACTCTGCTGGAAGTCTACGCTTTCAGGTTAAGCCACAAGGGTCAGAGTTCAACTGAGACTCCAGGCTGAGTTGAATTGTAGAAGCAAGTCTGCAGGACCCTGGATGTTGTAAAAGAAAAGCGCAGGACTGGATGGATGACAGAGCCAAGCTGAGGCCCTGGGATCATGTGGAGTTCTCTCTTTCTCTTTCCCCCTTACTGTGTATACTAGATAGATGGCAGATTGGTGGGGGTTGTTACAACCACAGTATTAGTGTCTTGTTTATGGTGTCCAAGTGCAAGTGTCACACCCTTTCCTCAGTCTGGTATGCTTGGTAACTGCGTGGGCCTGGCTGTCCTGGTGTGATTTTAGTATGTCTTTGTGCTCATTTGGTACCAATTAATTCTGATAAATTTTAAGGCTATCCACTAGGATCACAGGCAACCTGCCAGCAGCCACATTCATAAAACAAAATGGTCTGAATCACCCAGAAGCCTTCAATTGCCAAACTCAACCAGGAGTGGAGACTCTTGGGAAGCCCAGTCCCACCAATGCTGGGATGTAGACTGGAGTGATTTTGTATGGGTCTTGTGTAGTAGATCTTGTGTAGCTGCTGTGAGTTCCTGAGTACAATGGGCCATATGTCATACCCAGAAGACAGCATTTTATAGCACTCCTCCCCATTCTCCTACTCTTACATTCTTTTTGTCCTCTCTTCTGCACTTTAGGTTCAATCCAGGCTAGCCTTAAAACTCATAGCAATTCACTAGTTTCTGCCTTATGAGTTCTGGGATTATTGGCATAAACTACTATCCCTACTTTGGAGTTTTAAAAAAAAAATTGACACTCAATCAAATTTCATGATAATTTTCAACCAAGAATAATCTTCTAAACTCAACTTATCCATAGCATGTGATCTGTTTGTGACCTACGGCCTACATTGCTGTGTATGACTGCAAAATCACTCTAGCATCGCAAACATCACTTTGAGCCACATTTCTGTCACTGTTAATATTTCTATCAAACACTTTTTAGATTGTTATAAAAAGAAACACATCCACTGAGTTTCCAACTTGTGTAAATATAGCTGGGACACAGTAAATGGTTCCAAGGTTAAATATAGCTGTGCAAGGAGGGAAAAGGCATTCACAACAAATCAAAGTTCTCCCTCACCACACCCACTTCTCTCCGTGATTCAAGCCTGTGAAATTCCTGGCATTTTTGCATAATAGCTATAAGCAAAATACTCCTACACATTGTTCCCACAGTTAACCTGTTAAATGGACCATTGCATAGCATATGAGTAAGGAAGATTTTGAGAGTAATATAAGATTTACATTAAGAAATAGTAAAATTGAGATTTAAAAAATTGCACATTCTTAACACACATTTTAGCTCAATTTTCTGGTCATGAGTCTTTATTCCGCTTTTCAAAGAAAACACATGTCAGGAAGACACATGCATAAGAAAGTGAGTTTGATAAGGACTCCAACTATACATTTAAATATAGTCAAGAACAAAAACTTAAGCATAAAATAATAACACCCAATCATTCATTTCAACCTCAGAAGTATAACCTATTATAATCAAACTTATGTTAGTTATGTATTCAAAGTCAAACAAAGATTTATTTTAGATAGACAGGTCATCTTCAAACACTTCAGAGATCTACAGAATATGGTATTTAAGATATTTTAATAACATAAATTCCTTTTTTTTAATGACAGTGAGACATGTTTGTTCCTGGTAGCACCAATCTACTTCAGAGAATATAATGGGCATTGAAGAACCTCCATGTGGAGTTTATGTTCTTTGTGGCAAGTTAGCCGCTAGGCAAGAAAATACCCTTGCCTCAATTGCTGACAGTATACTGTCAAAAATGGACCAGCAGGACACAAAATAAAGGACTGCTGAACCTTGCCAAGACAGGATAGGAAAGCCCTTCAGAATATCTTGCTCCACAGAAAAGTCTGTTAGATATGCTAGGCCTGCAGGCCAAAGATGGATGCCCTAACATTGCAGAGGAACCTTGGGTGACTGTCCAGGCAGCCAACTGTTTCTATCATTTCTCACATTTTTTGGAATTCATTTGTTAGCATTTCCTGATTACTCAGGTAATATTTTTTTCCTTCTTGGGTCTCTAATGGAGTTGAAGACTAGATAGTTATAGTTCTCTTTGTTAACAAATTCAGAAAAGAAACTCACTAAATGGTGTAAAGTGTATAAGTTTGAAAGACATCAAAGGATAGTTTTGGGTTGGTACACGTTAGGATAGAACATGAATTAGGTACAACATTTTGGACTCACCAAAATAGGATAAATAGTGGAGTATTTTCTCTGATTCTGTCAGATGTTAATGGACTGGACATTGTTAATGTAATTCTTGACTGTATATGTTGTATATACTTATTGTATATAGTTTTTCTTACATTAGTTATAACCTTCTTTTATTATTTTAAACAAAGAAAAGGAGAAATGTGGTGATATACTGTGTATCAAATAAAATTTTCCCAAAGATCAGAGGACAGAACAAGCCACTAGATTAAACATAGAGACTAGGCAGTGGTGGCACACACCTTTAATTCTAGCAATTGGGAGGCAGAGATCCGTCTGGATCTCTGTGAGTTCAAAATCACCCTGGACTACATGAGATTGATTCAGTCTAGGAGAGAAACAGAGCCAGGCAGTGGTGGAACACACCTTTAACCACAGTGCTTTGGAGTCACATGCCTTTAATACCAGCAGTTGAGATCTCATGCCTTTGCTATCAGTTTGGGAAGCATATGTGCCTTAAAATCTAGCACTAAAAAGGAAGTGAAATGGCTGGGTGGAGAAAGACATATAAGGCATGAGAAGACAGGAACCAGGACAGCCTTTTGGCTAAGGACTCAGAGGCTTTCAGTCAGAGGACTCGTGGAGATAAGATCTCACCTTCCATTCAGCCTGAGGATTCAATAGTGGCGAGAAGTTTCTCCAGTGGCTTGTTCCTTTGCCTCTCTGATCCTCAGGCAAGCTTTATTTGATACACAACATATCACTGCAAAGTATCAGTGGGAGTCTGGGGAGACTGCTCTGTTAATCCCACTGATCGAGAATAAGACCACCGCCACAGTTTAAAGGCAAATTTGACATAAGCTTTAATTAAATACAGGCCAGGTGGATTAGCTCTGGCCAGGTCCATACACAGGTTCCATGGAAATGGCCAAGAATCACAGTTTGTAGTCGCTTAAGAAGGAAAACCCATAATTCATGGCATTTTCCATCAGGTCTAAGCAGGGGAAAGCATACATCCTGAAGTACCGATAGCCTGTGAACCCCCATCCACATGTGATCAAGCACATCAGTACAGATGGGTCAAACAAACTTGTTTAGAGGACTAAAAAGCATGTGGCTTATTATTTCCCATAAACAATAGCTTCCAGCATTTCAGGAACTATCTGTCCTTGGGCAAGGGCCTTACAGATCAGAGGTATTTTTGTTTCATGGATATCTTAGGCATAGTCATTAAAACTTAAAATGTAACTTTGGCTCTCACAGCTCACCAGTTAAGAACATTGACTACTATCACAAAGGACCTAAGTTTGTTTCCCAACATCCTCATAGTGGCTCATATACACCTGTAATTCCAATTCCAGGGGGTCCAACAACCTCTTCTAACTTCCATAGACTCCTACACATCCATGATGCACAAAGAATCAGGCACACAATATACACATGAAAATGATTACATGAGTATCTGAGGAAGAAGTGGCTTATGTATGAAGCCTAGCAAGGTTTCTATTATCTCATCACTGAGAAGTTTGGCATTTCCAAAAACATATAAAAGTCTAATCAAATGAGAAATTCCTCAAAAAGTACTGTTCCCAGGAGTACCACAGTTGCATTACCCAGAAACGGTGCTCAAAATGACCCCTATGTTCATCACGATTTAAGAACCATTTGATCAGAAGCTGTTGGACTGAAATTTGCAGAGCTACCATGTGTGGGTTTTTTAATAGTAAAAGGCATTCAGCATTAATGCATTTTGTTTAAGCACCCTAATATGAACCAAGCCTTTGATATACTTAAGTGAAAACCATTTTCTTTTATTTGTGCTTCACACTTGCCTTGAAAGCTTATTAAGGTGAATTTTAAATAGTTCTGATCTAATAAGTAAACTATGGTCTCTGAAGTGGGAGATTCAAAAGCATAGCTACAATGAGTCTAAGAACATATGCTGTGAGCAATAAGAATCCCAATTAAAATGGGAGCTATTACCCCAAGCTAGTGCCTTTTGGAGTACTAATTCTTATTTTAACCAAATGCTTCTATTTCTTACAGCTTTGTAGAAAAGGCTATTATATGTTATGTATGTGTATGTGTATTGGAAACATTTCATAGAGTCTAATGACCTCTGAAACAAGAATTGTGTTATTTTTTTGCATAAATTCTCAAAACTTTTGGAGAAAAAGGCAAGTGTCTTTCATAAACTTTGTCATGTATAATTATTTGGAGGACTAATAGTGCACAAGGGGTATTTTTGTCTCCTGAGCTCCATACTAAGCAATAACATGTCAGTTCCTGCTTCTCTGCTTTTAGGGGACATGTACAGAATACACTCGAGAGCTCTACAGTTTCCTGGACAGAAGATGGTAAGCAGTCAAAGACAACCTTATCCAAAAATGTTATATCATATGGGGAAGCTAAATGTTGACCAAGAAATGAATTCCACCAAAAAAAAAAAATGGCAAAAGTGACCAAATGATATATCTATGCATTTCATGCCAAAGCAGAATCCCAAAAGATGAATAAGATCATCTCATTACTTGTCTAGAAAACATACAAGGAAAGAAAGCAGCCATAATCTGAAGAGAATATAGCCTACTCACTTGGTTGAGTTTCTCCTTCATGCTAGGTGATGATGTGATGTGATGAAATCTGGAAGTAAACAATTGTTTATCTATATCCATAAGCAGAACTCCACACCATGATATAAACATATTTTGGGGTAGATTAATCTTTAAGAGTATCCCCATCAGTGGCCCCCAACTGGATCAGGCCCCCTGAATGGGTGAGACAGTCATTTGGCTTGATCTGTTTGGGAGGAAGCTGTGCGTTGGTGCCAGGTCCTGGGCTCGTTGCATGAGTTGGCTGTTTGAATCCTGGGACTTATGCAGGGACACTTGGCTCGGTCTGAGACGGGGGGAATGGACCTGCCTGGACTGAGTCTACCAGGTCGATCCCGGTCCTCGGGGGAGACCTTGATCTGGAGGAGGTGGGAATGGGGGGTGGGCTGGGGGGAGAGGGAGGGGGCGAGAATGGGAGAACAGGGGAATCTGTGGCTATTAGGTTGAACTGAATGGTGTTGTAAAATAAAAAAATTTAAAAAAAAAAGAATACCTTTCTTTAAAAAAAAAAGAGTATCCCCATCAGTAAATAGAGTTTTTTTAATAGAGTTTTTACTGAATAATAAAGGATCAGGTGACTTTTTAAAAAAAGTTTATTCATTTTAAATACCAACCCCTCTTACCCCTCCTCCTGCTCCCTCTCACTCCCACCCCACTGCCTTCCCCCCAACCTACCTGCATCCACTCCTCCAAAAGGGTAAGGCCTCCCATAGGGAGTCAACAAAATATTATCAGGTGACTTCTGACATGGCTATGGCAGCTAAAGTGACCACTAACCCTTCCCAGGTCATGACACTGGATTTATGGATAAGTGTATAGGATCAAAAATTCTCACTGTGATGAATAGTGGTAAAAAGAAAATTGTTGGTACACTTTAAGGATTTGATAACTTGGTCAATATGGTCCTGGAAGACATCACAGAGTTTAAAATTAGATCAAAATAAAAGTTTCCTAAATTAGATCACATTTTTGATAAATAGAAATAATATAACAATTTTGGTTCCTGGAGGGGAAGGATGAATATATATCCTTGATTTATACTATATTCTAACATTTTTTTTTTGGTTTTTTTTTCAAGACAGGGTTTCTCTGTGTAGCTTTGCGCCTCTCCTGGGACTCACTTGGTAGTCCAGGCTGGCCTCGAACTCACAGAGATCCTCCTGGCTCTGCCTCCCGAGTGCTGGGATTAAAGGTGTGCGCCACCACCGCCCGGCTATTCTAACATTTTTAAACCTGTATTATTCAGATTTTATAAAGCTAAGTTTCCACTAAATGGAAATACTTTGAAGACATATGCCCATGTTTAAAAGGTTATTGGGGTAGATATAAAAGAATCCACAGTTGAGTTTATAATGACTTAAAACAGAAGGTTATGGAAAACATGAGTTGGGGTTAGTTGCAGGAAGCAGATCATTGGGGCTGTGCTCTTGAAGGCTATATCTGATTGACAGGTCCTTCCTCTCTCATTCTCTATGCTTCTTTTCCAACATAAACTTTCACCACATCCATTCTTCCATGATGCTCTGCTTTGAAACACACAATCCTAGACATGAGAAGACCCAGGGACCACAGTCTGACAATTCTGAAACTATGCGTCCAAATAGATCTTGCCTCTCATAAGTCAGTTTTTTTTTTTTTTTTTTTTCAGTTACTTTTCTCAGCAATGAAACCTGTCTGGCACAGGGCACCTACAGCAAAGTTTATAGACACGTTACCACTTTTCAAGATTTGGCACAAGAAAAATATATGGGGAAACTGAAACTTCCCAGAATTATTTTCTTTCATGTTCAAAGTGTTGGAGGTTATTTATTGGAAAATAAAATATCTCTGAGTATTTTAGAAAGCAAAGTTGGATTTAAATGGGAAAGGTAGCAAACAGGCAGCAAAATGCCAAAAACAATTAATTTGAATAAATGCCTCACAGGGTATTGGCAAAAATTACCTTAATTCTTTTATGAACCTGTTGTCATTGGGATAAATATCAAAATTAGATTCCAAAGTGATTGGATTACTTTATGAGCTTCAAAAGCACTTACAGGTAACCAGCTCAGGCAATAATTTTTTAATCAAACCTCATGATGTAGGAATAAAATTGATCATTCAGAGGTCAGAATGACATTTACAGGCTTGAGGATTCCTATCTCTGAAGCAGCTGAACATGCACCACCAAAGGCAAAACTTAAGTCAATGTATTTATACATTATACATCTTATATACCTAATTATATAATTGTTAGGAACCAATAGAACATTCTGTCTGGCACCTGTTCATTTCTTAAAGTAATAGTTTTCAGAGGAATCTGATGTATATTAATGAATACATTTTAGTCAAATAGCCCAACACTGAATGAGTGAATGTATTCTTATCACTATTCCATATATGTATGGATACACACTATGTAACTCTTAAGCCATAAATTATATTAAGCAGTAAGATCATTTGAGGGTTATTTTTTTTCTTCCTGAAAAGCTCACATGCTATGCTTCAGTTCAAGTTCCAGAACAACAGAATTTGGCCTTATTTAGAAATTGGACCATCACATCTATAATTTGTTAAGTCAGTTAATTTTTTAAGTCATGTTGAAGTAGAGTGGGCACTCATTAAAATCTGTGTCTTTATAAGAAGAAAATTTGTACACATAGACAGGGGGGAGAGATAAGAGGCAGAGAGAAGAAATAAGAGGAGAAGATAAGGAGATAAAGAAAGAATGGATGAAAACAACCTTACTCCTAAGGAATATCAAATAGCTTCAGAGAATCCATTAGAAGTTAGGGAAAGGCACCTCAAAAAGGAACCAACCACACAAATGCCTTGGTCCCAGACACCTGGTATTCAGAAGGGTAAGACAATAAATTCTATGGCTTCTCTTACCCAGTGTGTGACATTTTGTTACAGTCTCCCTAGAGAAGACTCAGGATGCTCCCACTATATACCTTCTCACACTTGGATTTCAACTTAATGTTTCATATATCTGACAAGTGCACAGGTAGGTGTCTTCCTCCCTTGGGGCTATAGGACACTAAGTATCCATGACTCTAGTGGCACCAGCACCACTGCTATTATTATTGATGGCTGGGGATGATGAAACTTCTTTCAGTGAAAGGCAGTTTCAGAAAATCAATTTGTTATAGCACTGAGTTGATTAAATAGTTTTGCTCATCATGACTCACATGCATGTACACATGCACACATGCAAACACGGAGAGGGGTCATTCAAAGTCTGTAACCATTTTCATGTATAAAAAGCCTCCTACACAGCATTTCTCACATGGCTAGGGGGCAGGCATAGCTGTGGATCAGGTACAGAACCCAATTACAAGAAATAGAAAGATATGATGCTAATTAATAATATAATTAGCCACGTGACAGAAACAAATAGAACTATTTAACTTGGGTGTGGTGGTATTATGTTCCCCAAAATATTGTGTACCCTAATAAACTTATCTGGAGTCAGAGAACAGAACAGCCACTAGACACAAAGGCCAGAAAATGGTGGCACAAATGCCTTTAATCCTATCACTTGGGAGGCAGAGATCCATCCAGGTCTCTGTGAGTTCAAAGCCACGCTGGAAACAGCCAGGCATAGTGACTCGCACCTTTAATCCCAGGAAGTGATAGCAGAAAGGTATATAAGGCGTGAGGACCAGGAACTAGAGCTGGTTAAGCTTTTAGGCTTTTGAGCAGCAGTTCAGCTGAGATCAATTTGGATGAGGACTTAGAGGCTTCCTGTCTGAGAAAACAGGATCAGCTGGGGAATTGGCAAAGTGAGGTGGCTATAGCCTGTTCTGTATCTCTGATCTTCCAGCGTTCACCCCAATACCCAGCTCCGGGTTTGTTTTTATTAATAAGACTTCTTAAGATTCATGCTACACTCGGGATTGGGAATCTTGACCAAATATATATGGGCATTTAAAATAATAGCAAAATGGCTCGATGTGGTAAATTCACTAATTCATATTAACCAGCCAAGACGTTAGTCACTCTCATGGTATCATAAGGAACACATTCAGAAGATGGAAGATCAATGTGTTTAAGTGAGAGGACCGTTCAGAATGGTCAGAATATGACATTCACTGGCCACTTACATTCTCTCTATTTAAGTGAAGACTCTCACTAAATATATTAGCATGTGGCCATAAGTTTGCTTCTATTCTCAGTCACTAAGTATGGAATTTGATGAGTTTGTTTGTAAAGTGCCCATAACAATAGGAATAGAGGCTGGGTGTAAACTAAAGAGGACAGTTTCTTTCACTACTCTAATGACGGCTGTCGTAAAGTAGGCAACATATCAACAGAAGAAATTAATGGTGACCCCAAGAACACAGCCCAGGCAAACAGGCAAATGGTTACTGATTTATTTGAGCCAATTTTGTCACACAGATATTTCTCCTGAGAAAAGATTTATAGTCCTGGTGCCTATCTATTTGACATTAAGTCTAGAAACTCTATCAGCACTGTAATTCAGGGATTAATGACATCTTTTTCACCCAAATTACTAATGCCCAGATTCATCTCCGCTAAGGAGTAAAGAGAATATAACAATGGCTTCCCTCGAGGTGTTCCTCTCCGTTCATAGCATGCAACTCGGAGACCGATGATTAGCAACATAGCAAATTAGTCACTCTAATACCCTAGCTGCTGTTCTATTGCTGGGAAAGGACACCCTAACCAAGGTAATTCTTACAGCTTTAGAGGGTTAGTACATGATCAATATAGTGGAAAGCAGAGAGCTGCAGGGCTCTGGAGCAGTAGCTGAGAGCTTTACATCCTGATCCACAGGCAGCAAGCAGAGAGGGAGAAAGGGAGAGAGGGAGGGAAGGAGAGAAGAGAGTCTGGCAGAGACTTTTGAAACCCCCAAACCTGTTCTCAGTGACACACTTCTTCCAATCCTCTACACCTCCTAATCTTTCCCAAACAGTCCCACTAACTGGGACCAACCATGCAAACATATGAGCCTAGGGGGGCCATTCTCCTTCAAACCACCACAGCCACCAAAGATTCAGTGATCCAGATGAAGATAATCTATCCACTTGTGAATTTGTGATGCCACTCCATAAGATGCATAACAAAGGCTGGCCTGGCAGCACCCACTGTCCTAGTTTTCAGGAGGCTCAGAAAGCAAGGTTGCATGTTGACTCTGCACTTCATTTGCAACTCTGTCTCAAAACAATTAATAAAAGATGCTGAATACCCCTTAATCTGGCAAATATAATACATACTGCCATCTCCTTTGTTGATAGAATTTGTGAGCCTTGGATATGAGACATGCATATGAGAATACCCCTCTTTGGACACTAGATGCAGATTTATTGAGTGCGCAAAGTGAATATTCAAACAATAAGTTCTCTACTTGAACAAAACCTTGACTCCATTAAAAATAGAAATTCTGGCTGGCCTTAGGCTAACTTGCATTTCTCATTTTGATGAACCAGTTGGCAAACAAATGCATCAATGAAGTGTTTTAAGTGATCTATACAATTACTAAAGTTAATTTTATTGTTTCCATTGGTTGTCTCAAAAAGAACTTGAAAATACTGGCAAGTGAGAAAGTCATATTAGTACAGCTGTTCTATCATTGGTTGCCAATAGGAAACTGAAGCAGTATGATCAAGAGAGAACCTTTATGGAGTTTATTCTAGATCAGTAAGATTTGTGTAACATCATTACAGAGAAAAATAGTCTTAGTTGAATGTGGAAGAAAATAAAGGAAAAGTTGTAAGGAAAGAGTATAATTTTAACAATGAATGTAACCTAAGCCTTTTAACCAAATGTAAAAATAAACACAGTGGGCAAGACATGTGGTACATGCCCATAATAACTGCAACTGAGAAACAGAGAAGGAGAAATTTGAGGCTAAGGTCCATTGAGAATATACAGCTCAACTCTCTCTCAAATAATGAAAAATTAAAAACTAAGAAACAAGAGTCGGGCATTGGTTGCACACGCCTTTAATCCCAGCACTTGGGAGGCAGAGACAGGTGGATCTCTGTGAGTTCAAGGCCAGCCTGGGCTACAGAGTGAGTTTCAGGAAAGGTGCAAAGCTACACAGAGAAACCCTGTCTCAAAAAAGATAAAAAAATAAATAAATAAACAAAAAAATCCTAAGAAACAATAACAAATTGCAAATTAGTCAATGTTATCAGCTGAGTTACATTAATTGCTATCTTTCTCCTTTCTGCTGAGGCTTAATAGTTGATGCTTTATGTGAAGGAACCTCACAGAGCTTTGTCCCAAAATGATAACACTCTGAATATCTTTTCCTTTGGCATATTGATGAATCCCACCACCCACCACTAGAATATTCAGGAGATCAGGATGAGTATACAAAAGTTATCAAACATTAGATTTCACCATAACTTACCTTCCATCCTCCCAAAATTCTCCCAGGCCATCATTCTGACAGTATCTGTGTCCTCTCTGTGTGTCCACAACCATAGCAGTGGCCAAAAAGCTGATCAAACATATTCACAGATACCACTGGCCTGTGAGGTGACCCATCTCTACCCTTCTCCGAAGATGATGAAGTAGTAATTGCTTTCCATCACCATGGCCACTGAATACATCATTCCTTGTAGCCCCCATTAACTCTGATTGATATTGTACAGTAGGTGCCTTCTTTTAACACTTGCCAGTTAACCTTTATGTATTCTGGGAACAAATTAATTGGCAAATACTGTGGTTGGTAAATATATTTTTGTGATTCCATAGGGAATATTAAAACTTGTGTAGCAATAAAAATTATTTTAATTATCAGTTTTTTAAAACCATGTGTCCATCAGATACTTCTGTGAAACACGCTTATATGCCAGCAGTGTTAATTGCAGAGCAATAGAGTTCTGAAGCACAAGTAGCATTTCTCAAGAACAGATGGATCAAGGGTAATAATATACCAAAACTGTGTTCGATAACCAAATCAGTAAACTTGTACAAAGTTTCTGTACTTGTTCAAAATTAATTCATCAAAATTCTATCAATACACTTAATTAGAGTGAACTGGTAAAAATAACATAAATAGAAGGTTTCAAAATGAAGTATGTTGAAATGATAACAGGAAATCCTATGATTTTATACTTAAAACCCCATTTTTTTTTTAACTCAGGAAAACAACTATGGTGGCTTGAATGAAAATGTCCCTTGTCAGTTCATGTATTTAAACACTTGGACCCCAGTGGGTGGCTGTTTGGGGCTATTTAGGAGGTGTGCTCTTGTTGAAGGAAGTATGTCACAAGACATGAGCTTTGAGCATGTAAAGACTGGTGCAGTTTCCAGGTGATCTCTCTGCTTTGGGTTTGTGGTTTTAGTCTTAAGCTCTCAAGTAGCCACTCTAGCCACCGTGCCTGCTGCCTTTTGTTTTATCACAGCAATAGAAAAGAAACTAACACAGCAACCGTTATTTAGCTAATAGATGCATTTTTAGTTTCCTTTATTGTTATGCTACTGAAGGATGATAATAATCAATTTTATGAATTCAAAAGTCTTACTGAAGTCAAGTATGGCTCCTTAAGAAGCCCCATGAATAATACAGCTAGAGGACAAAGCTGATTTTTCTTTCTCTGCATTTTATTTTTCTTTGGGGAAAGGAAAACTTGAAAAAAAAAAAAAAGGGGAGAAACTTTCAGGATATTAGGCTGAGAAAATGACTGCCACTTACCATTTCATGGTCATGGCCTTTGCCATAGGCCCAAGACATCCACTAAGAAGCCAAGCTTCACTGTTCATATTTAGCTCCTTTTCTGCTCTTTGAGATCTCAACATAATCCTGTGGGAACATAGTCTGTGAATATAATAATGATCAGGTTTGAGGCCAAAGATACAGTTCATGGTCTGTCGGAAGGAAGGTGTGCAATGGCATCGGTCACTGCTCCTTGCAGGGGAGAAATCTTCTTATTTCACCCTATGTTGTGGGAAAGTCATTACAACAAACTTCCAGCTGTAGCCAACATGTGTTTTCAGGTCTCTGCAAAGAGGTGACTCAAAGAAAGCTCTGAGATCTGTGATAAAAGACTACTAAAAAACAGAATCTATCATCAAATAACTTGTATTTTCTTCAAGATAATGGGAAAAGAAATGAACTGTTATTTGCAGTACATTTTTAATAGTATTTTGAGCAGCTTTGCTATTTTCCTGTGGGAATATGAGAGGCAGGCTTGTTCTAAAAGACCAATCTTCCATTTATATAATAGGTGTCTGCAAATTGAATTTGAATGGGACAACATGAGAGCAAAATCAGTCAGTGTTTATCAAGGGGTCTTTTTCAGAAAACAAAAAACCAGCATTAAAATCCATTGACATTAGTTTTTAGTATTCCCATGACCAGGAATTGCTTATAATGGAAACACTGATCTCTCTCTTACGGGGCATAGATCTCACCCATGGCCCATTCCTCCATCTTATGTGGTGAGTGTGGCTATGTTGTAACAATATTTTGTGAAATTTCTCAGGAGTCAGCTCTCTCCCTGTCTCTCTGTCTCTCTGTCTCTCTGTCTCTGTCTCTCTCACACAAACACACACACATACACACACACACACACACACAGAGAGAGAGAGAGAGAGAGAGAGAGAGAGAGAGAGAGAGAGAGAGAGAGAGAGAGAGAGCTTTGCCAAATATTTTTTTCTTGAGTGTTTATTTTAAGGATTTCTCTTTAGCTTGTTCACTCACTCATTTCTTTTGAGCATAATATCCAACTCTCTCCACCTTTACAAGGTTTCTGTCTCCAAATCCACCAATAATGTTATAAGAAATACCTTTCTCCTGCCCTCAACGTTTACTTTGCCTTTACCGTTTGAAACTGAATATGTTTTTATATGTCTTTATTTTTCATTCATCTGAGGGTTTTGTTGTATAAATCCAAATATCTGTTTGTATAACCCCAGATTTTGGAATATTTTGTGATTTTTTTTAATTCCCCTTTCTCTCTTACTTTATTTGATAGTGTGCTATAAGCATCAGACATGTTATTCTTTCAATTTCTTCTTTCTTTCTTTCTGAATTTTTTTTATTTTTCTCCCCCTGGGAAATCTCAAACAACCTATCTTTGAGCTCAATGACTCTTTCTTCTACTTGCTCAAAACTGCTATTGAAATACTCAGAAATATTTTCAGGTCAGTCACTGTGTTTGCAGCTCCAAAATTTATGTGTGGTTCTTTCATATGGTTTCTTTTTTTAAATAACTATTTTTATTGAAAATAGATTCTTCTCTCATACAATACATCTCAGTGACATGACAGTTTCTTCTCTCCACTCCTCCCAACTCCCCCCTCACTTCCCAGCTTCCCCAGACTCACCCCCCTGCATTTCCTTTTCAGCAAAAGAAGGCCTCCAAGAGACAGTCAGTCAAACCTTTGCTGAATTTCTGATTTTATGTATTTATTGATTGCCATCTTTACTTATAGACAGTCCCATTAAAATGGCAATACTTATGTTGTTTTCACTTTAAAATATTTGACATCTAGCAGAAATATGTTTTTGATTTTGAACTTTGTTCTTTTCCTGTTTGTTATTTATATATGTAGCACAGTCTCTTGTGATATTGAGTAGTGGTTGAAACCACATCTCCCTGCCAGCCACAAAGCCACATGGCTAAATAAGCAATATTCTACACTATCCTGTGTTCTTAAGCTGTCGTATGTGGCAGGCAAGGTATATTAAATACACGTTCTTTTATTATGATGGTAATTATTAATGCATGTTTACACATTAATGGGTTCCATTTTAATACCGTTTATACGCTTACAGTATGCTTTGATAATACCCATTCTCTACTTTACTTACATACTTTTAACTTGCATTGGGCTTAATTCAATTTTACTTCAATACCACCTGAGCATCTGGTGCTGCCTGTGTTCTCTTGTAACTCACTGAGCTTCTTTAACATGACCATATTGAATCCTTTCTCGGGAAGTTTTAAATCTCCACTTCTCTGTGTCAATTGCTCATGGTTTATTTTTACCCATTATTATCCATATGGTTATTCATGAGTCCCATATTCTTGCATTGATATCTAAATTTGGAGAATTAAGAACCTCTTCCAGTCTACAGAATAGCAGCATTAAAGAGTAAAGCCCTCCCTATCCATCATGTCCAGAGATTATAAATGTGGAAATAGGGACAGTATGAAGCCTGAGGCTATAAAGTAGGACCTGGAATCTGGGGCTATAGTAACTAAACCGGAACTGGAGCAGACTTGGTCATGTGGTCTGCGGAAAAGTTGAGCTCTGTTTTACCCACACAGAGAGAGTATCTCTGTATGTAATGCCTTGCAGCCTTTGGAAGAGGACATAGATAATTTAAAACTGTCCGTCCTGCTTTTTTCAATGTGCATTTTCTTGTTTTTATGTTCTACTCAGTTTCTAGGGTCTCTCATCTGGATGTCTTAGTTCTTATACATTTTTTACACATGGATAATTACTCAAATCACTGTTTCTTTGAAGGAACAAATACAAGAAATTCTTGTTTCCCACTTTCCTGGTCTTACAAGAATACTTGGAAAGCTGTTGAAGATAAAATGTAGTAACCTGCAAACTTCCTGAAACCCAAACTTGAATCTGCAATCACAAATTAAGCCTAATTCAATTTTTAATACATATTCATGTTAATTATATTTTCTTAGCACTAGTCTAGAACCCAAGGAATTATAACTTGTCAGTGTAGATCTAGTACAAATTTACTATAAATATGTATTTTTAACTTAACTTACGTAATATTACACATAAGTTCAGAGGAAATGATCAAATAGACTGTCTTTTACTAGGCTTATCAAACATTTCACCAACCATCCATAGCATACCAGGCCTTTTATTTCTTCAATAGGCCCCAAGGGCTGTAAATCGCTTCATTTTCCAGTCCTCACTTTTCCCTATTTAAAGGTACCACTTTCCTGTACTTCAACCTTTCCTTCAACTCAAATCCTCTCCACACAGAGAAATATTCACAGACATGTCAGAATGCCTCACAGTTTCCATCTTTTTTGCATGTAAGAGAGCCTCATCCCTTATTGTCTCCCCTTAACTTGAATTTACATACTGCAAAAGTGTTTCTCAGGACTGTGATTCCAACTTTTACTCAGCATGGTGCGAAGGGCCTGTCATCCCAACTACTCACCAGGCTATAGTGAAAGGAATTGGGATCCATCTAGACAAGACAGCAAGACACAGTCTGAGGAGATGGAAAATAAATCCATCTTAGTTTTACAACTGTAGGCTGACCACTGTGAACTGACAAGGAAGAACATACAACTTGGGAAACTGAGATAAAACCCAAACCAAGTCCTTCCATAGACTAGTCATGTTATTTGGGGGGTTGTAATAAACCTAATGGCCATTTTTCTAAATCTAAACAAAATTTCATTAAAGTTAATGCAAATGCCACAGTTTTTTTTTTTTTTTTATTTATTATGTACACAGAAGAGGGTGCCAGATCTCATTACAGATGGTTGTGAGCCACCATGTGGGTGCTGGGAATTGAACTCAGGACCTCTGGAAGAGCAGTCGGTGCTCTTAACCTCTGAGCCATCTCTTCAGCCCCAAATGCCACAGTTTTAAAAAAACCCCAAAAGAATCTCACTTGCTTTCTCCTTTTTTATGAATAAAATCAATATTATTGCAACAATGAGTTTTTAAAAATATATAAATATATACACAACTTTAATGTTAAAAATAGATTTAGAAAAAAAAACCTATTCTCCATTGGAAAGAACTATTTTTTCATTTATAAGTGGTTATAAATTGAGATAGATCACAGGTTTGTGGGGGCATGTGTCCACTTTTCCTCTCAGTGCTACAACAACCCCATGTGGTACAGACCCATCCAGGCCCGCTTCCTGCTATCACCATCTCTGTGAGTTCCTGTCAACAACAGTCCTACTGTGTTCAGAAGGCCTAGTTTCCTGGGGATGCAAACTGCTCTTAAAGACAGGACACACACAGACACACACACACACAATCAAAGGCATCTTTGGAGTTTCTGTTTCATAAAGCTATGGTAGGGCATGTTTTTGTTTGTTTATTGCACAGTCCTTTGCATACATATTGTTGGCTTCTGATTTTCGGTTTTTATTTGATTCCTGTGGATATGAGCCTGTATGCTCCTGTGTCTATCTATGCTTTTTGTGTTTTTTATTTGCTTCTTTTTCTTCTCTTTGTTTCTGCTTTATTCAGGTCTGTTTTTGTTTTATCTTATTTCATTTTATTATTATGCCTTAGATACCTGTTTGTTTTCCAAGGAGAGACAGGAAACATGAGGATCAGCATAGGAAAGGGGGTGGGAGGAATTGGGAGCAGTAGGTAAGGGGAAACCATAAACAGACTATGTCATATAGAAAAGATATGTTTTCAATAAGAGAAAAAATAAAAAAGGTGTAAAATCAGAAGGATATATTGTCATTTAACATTTATGTATGAATGTAGGCAGAGTTTTCCTGTCTCAACCACCCGCTCCCAATAACCAACATGGAAACTTAAGATTACTTATAATGCTTGGTCAACAGTTCAGGCTTGTTACTAGCTAACTCTTACCTTTTAAATTAACCCATATTTCTTATTTATGCTCTGCCACGTGGCGGTACCTTTAATAGCAGGGCACATTCATCTCCTGCTCGCTCTGCATCTGCTATTGACTCCAGACTCCACCCTTCTTCCTCCTCCCAGCATTCTCTCTGTGTCATACTGTCTTGCCCAGTCTCTTCCTGCCCAGCTATTGTCCAACCAGCTTTTTATTAACAATGTGAGTAATATGAATTTGCAGTATACAAGGATTGTTTCACAGCATATGTATAACCCTGTGTATAGTGGTTTGAATAGTTATGACCCCACCCATAGACTCGTGTTTGAATGCTTCCCCTATCTAGAGTGGCACTATTAAGAGGTGAGGCCTTGTTGGAGGAGATATGGCTTTATTGCAGGAAGTGTGCCACTGTGGTGGTGGGTTTCGAGGTCTCATATGCTCAAGCCACACCTAGTGTGGGAGACATATCACTTCCTGTTAGCAGCTGATCAAAATGTAGGACTCTCAGCTCCTGTGTGCCACCATGCTTCCCACCATGACAATAATGGACTAAACCTCTGAAACTGTAAGCTACCCATTAAATGTTTTCCTTTATAAGGGTTGTCATGGTTATAGTGTCTCTTCACAGCAATAGAAACCCTAACCATGACATTCTGCCACTTCTGCTCTGGCTTGTAGCTGCTCAGACATAGGGAAGGTGTCCACAGTACTTTTTGTCATCTTGATGCTGAACTTTCCTTTCTTGTGCCATTTGACTGAAACTAGATCTATACTTATTTCTTAATAGAGGAACTGATAGCCTACACACACTGTATATATTGCCATGCATATTACTATGTAAATGTTTTTGGCAAAAAAAAGTATCTTCATAGGTTTGAAAATCCCAGTATTAATCACATAAAATGTGACAAGATTACCAGGACCATACTGATTTCATAGCTTAATATTTTTTATGTATCACATATGATATAGTATGATATCATCTACATAGGATAATATACAGTAGTTAAACAAATCCTATGTCCTGCCCCTGCATTTAAATATGGAATTAAATTGGATCTATGTTTCAGGCTTATTTCTTGGTTGTCGTAAATATAATAAAGCCACCTTATTATTTATATGATTAAAGACATATTTCCTAAACATAATACATATTTCCTAATCACAGTTCTTTAATATCTGTAATACATACTCTTCTGGCATCCTTCTCAGGAACTTCCCTGCTTATGAAAGGACAGATGGGCCTTAAACAGTACCACTGGGTTGGAAGTGTGACTCAGGATTGCCAGTTATGTCTAATCTATAGGATTGTGATCCTTATGCACCTGAGAACACCCACTACAGACAGAATACCTTGAATAACCAAACCTTACTTCACAGCCTGCTTCTGGAGTATCAATTATTTCTGATAACTCACTGTGACTCTCTTGGGATAAGAGGTTCTCACTAGCTAACCATACAAATGAGATCTATACTACTTATGGAGACTTACCTCAATCAGAATAAATAGTTTTCTCTCCCTTCTAGATAACCAATAATTTCTTCCTTTATAGAAACAAGCCTGGTAGCTTGAGCTACACGAGGAAAACTGGGCATCTTTCAAGGGGAGGGCAAGCTCCATGGATGAAAGTCCCTGTAACTAGCCTGAAGATAACAAATGAATTAAAAACTTGTTTTGTTTTCAAACAACACTGACTTTTCCAAAAGTCATTTATTTCTGAACATTAAAAGTTAAATTTTGCATTAGTTCTGTATTTTCTGTGCCGTGATAGCAAGTCTCACTGCCAATCCATGGATGTGAATACCCCAGGACAGTCAGGACAAAGGTCTTATGTTAAAAAAAAAAAGACAAAAGGAAAATGTGCATTCAGAATTTCCCAGACACCACCTATCTACATTTTCCACAAATTTATTACTAAAGCCCTGATAGTCAAAATGAGGTTCTTTCTACCTTTGTATTTTCATATTCCAAACCCCTTTCAAAACCCTTCTCAAATATTAGCTCCTTTGTGATGTCTGGGAGTGGAATTCATCTCTGTTATCTCTGATCCCTCGTCACTTTTTTTCAGTTTGCTCTTATGGCATTTATTACTCTCACTCTTAAACTTCAATAACAGTTCCATGTACTTTTCTACCCTGCTCAGGCCTGAGCTCTTTGCTTGCAGCTGTTATATACTGCTACAGAGTGTCCTAATGGGAATATATGTCTAGCACTTCTACAATTTTGGACAAGCCACTCGAGTTCTTTTATGGTCAGTTTATCAGAAAAATAGAAATAATATCAAAGAAATGTTTCTTCGGTTTGAAACAAACTTTTAATAGTAAGAACCCAATATAAATAACTATGGTGAAATATAAAATTAATATCTGTATGGAAGTCATGATATAATGAATCTAAAGAATAACTATGAAGTATTTCATGATGTGTATGTAGGTCCTCAGAGGATATGCTTCTTATATACCTTGTTTCAAAAGTCCGAAGTATTATTTCAGAATAATTGCAAAATAGAACATTATCCTGCAAACCATTTTCCATAACATTTGAAATTCAAATATTATTTTGTTTGTTGCTTTATTTTTTCAATATCCTTTAACAAAATAGGTTAGATTGTAAAAATTAATATTCTGAAAGTTTAGGACACTTGTCCAAAGACAAATTCTGGCTCGGTTGTCATAGGAACAAGTTGGAAACTGAATCAAACCAATTCTTGGCCTCTGTTCTTCCTTCACCAACCCGAAGCAGCAAAGACAAAGCTCATGTGGGACGATGAGGGCCATTCCGCCTGAGACAGATTACTTGAAAGCATGCTTTTTCTTTATGTCACTTCATTTGCAATGATAACAATAGCACACTCTATTTACTACACATAACACGCCAGAAATAAATCCTCTGCCACTGTAAGGATCTGGATGCCTGCCTATAACATCAGCAACTGCCAGTCCTCTATTTATTGGAGATCTAGACAAAATTAATCATCTTCCATCGTCTTAGAGCAGAGCTTGGCATCAGGAATTCCTGGAATTTAGTCACAAAAATCTATCCAAATATTCTTTTACTACTGGGGATTAGTAATCTACTTTCCTTCCTCTACTCAAAATTTACCTCTCGTAATACCACACTAATAGCTGCATCCTATTGTTATTGGAGTGATGTACTGGAGTGCATGCTAGTGATTAAATGTCTAGGCAGAAAGGAAGAAGGTCTTTTTATTTTCTTGGGTACTTTGTTTTCTCTTCTCCCTTCCTTTGCCCTATCCTCTGTTTCCTTCTCTACCTATTCTTCCTTTCTTTGGAAAACTCAAAATTTCAGTGTTCTAGGCAAACATTCACCATTATACAAATAGAATCAGAATGATCAAGAGGCATCAAAATTAAGTTTTTTAATTGCTTTGGATTTTTATTTCATTTATTAATATACTCTTTTATCGGCCGGGCGGTGGTGGCGCACGCCTTTAATCCCAGCACTCGGGAGGCAGAGCCAGGCGGATCTCTGTGAGTTTGAGGCCAGCCTGGGCTACCAAGTGAGTCCCAGGAAAGGCGCAAAGCTACACAGAGAAACCCTGTCTCGAAAAACCAAAAAAAGAAAAAGAAAAAAAATATATACTCTTTTATCTTTATTTCTCTATATTTAGAAAAGTATAAAAAATGTTTGAAGAATATTTCCCTAAATATACAATGAGAAAAACATGAAAAATCATACTAACTTAGGCTTGAAAACTGCCCTTTACACAAATTGTGCATGGAAACACATACCTAGAATTCAATCCACCCATAGGAAATGCTATCCATTCAGGGACCACTTGGTAACAGTCTTTTACGAAAAAGAGTTTGATATGTCCTTTTTATGTTAGCAAATCTAAGCTTCCTTGATAAGGTTTTAAAGTGAAAAGAAAATCTTATTCTAAAAATGTATCAACAGAAATGTAAGCATTAATCATGAATGGGAATGGACTAAGTGTACTACCTTTTGATCCATATTCTTCTGATCATTTAAAATCAAGCTTTACTAACATTGAGTAGGTCGGTTGATGAACCATGCCACAGAACACCTGAAAAAGGCAATGCTTTTCTGGTTTCCCCACCCACACTTATATATTATGCTGTAAAGTTACTTGTTTATCAATTTTAACCTCAAGTACATGGCTAATCTGTGAAACTAAATCTATTATTTTATAGTTTAACACATCTGTAATTATCCAGGGTTAAGATTTACATGGTGTCATTCTTCAGAAATTACTTGAAGGTCACTGAAACCTCTCATTAGCATCCAGCATGGTCCATTGTGCAGAAATTTTTACCGTCATGTCTGCTACTAATCCTTATTCATCTATTTCCTTGATACCCACGCATGCAAACATATTCACTTAAACCCATGACAAATGGAACTCTTCTGAAAATCTAGCTTATTATACATAGTCAAAGTTATTAAAGTAATCTAAACCTTAAAGGACTTTAAACAAAAATCTATTACTGCTCATAGATATTTGGGTCAGTTGAGTGACAGGTTCTGTGATCTTGACCAGACACATTCATATTATTCTCTCAACTTGATGTTAGCCAGTTTATTTTGTCTGGGCTTACTTACATCTGGAGGTGAATAGATACATGCCTAGTGTAGTCTAGGAATGATGGGAGTTGTAGCTGTGATCCATACATCTCATTATTTAGCACATAATTTGGAGAAAATGCTAAAAATCAAGTCAGTTAAAGTAACAGGAGTGCCAGATATTCAAAATTCAAGAGCCTTTGTCTCATTTTTACAAACTATTGTTGATAACAAAGTCCACAATGGTATTTTGATTATTTTTAAAATGCTTCTTTGCAATATGTGTAGGAATCCCCTAGATCTGGTCAGTATTGTGACATGATTTGATTAATATAGAATATCAAGACTCTTTATTGATCCTGACCATCCTCTTGGAGACTTATATTGCCATGTAAGGAAACTTTCTGTACAGCCTGCTTCAGGATAAAATCTCAAGGCATTGGCTGAGAACTCTTAGATATCTCAGCTCCCAAATCAAGCTACCAAGTGAGTTCATCTCCATAAAACCAATTTGAGCCAGAACAGCATTGAACCACTGAATAAACCATTTGAATGAAATCCAACTTCCAGTTTCATAGAACTACAAATTAATTCTAAGTCTCTAATTTTTGGAATGGTTTCTTATCCAGCAACTGACAAATGAGACATTTATTAACCGTTGTGTGTTAAATACTCCATTGATGGAATCATGCTAGTTGGATGTTTCTAAGATCAGTAATGCTAAATGCACTAAAATGGGAAGAAGGTACTATGAAAACTGTCCATGTAACTAGTCTACTTGGATGCATTGAATGATAAAGAAACCAATAATGAGAAGCTAAATTCATACCCAGTATAGTGTATTTAATAACACAAAGTGTTTATCCTACCTGCTTTAACTAGAAAGCCTATGTGCTTAATCTTCTCCTGATGAAGAATATCTTTGATGGAAAGATACAGAGAATGAGTTTCTCACAGCTCAGTACCCTAACTATTCTGAGACTATACTGTACTATGGTAGATAGATAGATACATAGATACATAGATAGATACATAGATACATAGATAGGTAATTATACTGTAAGTTGATTCAACATTATTTATCTAGCTCTAGATTCAGCAGAATGCTCCGAACCAAGGACCAAAAATTAACCAAAATGGCTGACATCTAAGATCAAGCAAAGTTCATCACATTTTTTTGACTGAACATCGGGTTACCATTTTGGTCTAACCTCTATCAAGTGTTACATTTCTGATAGGTGGATTCCAGCCTGTTTTCATTCCAAAACCTGTTTTCTCCAAGCATGTGCTCTAGTTCCCTTAGATCTCATCTCTGGATATTAACCCAGTTATTCACAATATTTTGCTTTGTTTTTCTCACCAAGAAATTACATATATTTTCTGAGACTCTATGGCCAGAACCCTACAGTCACTTTCAGATCATTAGAGTTCATTCTTCTTGCACTTCCAAGAAGTATCCAAACCAATCACATTCTTCATATTGAATGAAACACATGGGTATTTAATTTAAATTCTATTTCTAGTTCTTTTGTGTGTCTCTTTCCTGCTGGATACAAGGAAAACCATTTTATTTATCTTTGTGTTTCCTTACTTTGTTGTATATTGACTTTAGATAATAATTAAGGAATGCACACAGGCACACACACCAAAAAAACCCCACATGTAACAACAATTAAATGGGGACATGAATGTGAAAAAGAGCAAAGGGAGAGGAACAGGGGAAGGTTTGGAGGGAGGTAAGGGAAAAATAAAAATGATTTAATTGTTATAATCTCACAAATATTTTAAAAGAATAAAGAAAGAATTATATTAAAATATGTGGAAGTCAGAGGTTTTGTCTCTTATTATGCTGTTCATCATAATCCATACTCCATTTTTGGTAAAAAGAAAAACAGAAGAGAAAAAGGTAAAGTCACTAATCTGGTGATTTTTTTTTTTTCAGAATAAGTCTGTAATGATTGTCATTAGTAGTTAATTTTGTGTCAAACAAGTACTGGAGTGCCCAAACATTTAACTATATATTATTTCTTGATATATGTCTAAGAGTATTTTGGGACAGAATTGGTATTTAAAGTGGTAAAATGGGTAAAACAAAATTTTATCGCCATTATGGATGATACTGTTTATATGGTCAAGTTGAGGCATGAATGTAATAAACAAGATGAGTGAAAAAATATTTTCTACCTGATGGTCTGAGCTGGGAAATCTTCTTTCTCTTGCCTCTGGACTCAAACAGACTTGAGCTTTAATATCTTTTTTCTTGGGTCTGGACTTGATAAACCAACTCCTTATAATAAATACAACCACAAGCATATTCTATGAGTTCTGTTTCTTTGAAAAATCATGACTCACACCAAATCTTTCCTCCCAGGGATGTAAAGCCAAGCATACCATGGTGATCTCAGTTGCCACAAAAATAAAAAATGACCATCCTTTGATATTAAAACTTAACTTTTAATTGTTTGAAGCATATCACTTATGAAAAATACATAAAACATGCAACAAAAGTGTAAAAGTAGCAATGCTGTTACTCTAAAGGACTAAAAATACAGTCTACAACAGTTTCCTATGCAAATTATCAAGGCTATAACAAATAATTAAAATTAATATGCATCCTCAAATTCAAATTATTGTCATAGTACTGAGCAAAAATGTATTTATTATTTTGAGTGTTCATTTAGCATTGATAAAATGGCCTATAATAATCGCCCACATGATGTCAGAACAAATGTTTGGTTCTTTATTTATTATAAGAAGAAATAAAAATAAGAAGAGCTGAGGAACTAGAACTGATAACTTCTCTTTTCCCTTACCTTTTTCCCACTAGTAAAATTTGTGAAGATATTGTATGTGAGTTGCACTAGTGTGCATTAGATGGTGGTAATTACCTTAGTGGTAAACAACAGCTCTCAAACTGGACTTAAACCTATTCAACAAGAGGGAAATAATGACTATTACTGGAAACCTAGCCAACTATACAGGGCTAGTGAGGTCAAGGGTCTTGGAGAAGAACCTACAACCACCACTTCTCTAAATAAGTATAAACCCTAGCTACATTCTAAGTATTTGTTCTTATAGCCCCAGATAAGCATAGTCCTCAACCTTAATCAATGAGACTTCTCTTTGCAAAGGACAGAGACCAATACAGAAAACAACAACCAATCAAAATGCAGAGTTTAGAGTCTAGTCTCAATGGATACATCTACAAAAGAACCTCCACACCTAAGGCTTAGGGAATACTGTAGAAGAAGGGGAGGAAAGATGGTAAGAGCCAGATGTTCAGGCTCTCATGCTATGATGTTGTGTATATGGTAGGGTTTTAGAAAGAGGAAAGGGGAGGAAGAAATGATGTGATCATATTATAATCTCAAAAAATAAAAAGTTACTAAAAAAAGCAACATCTCAAAAAGGGTAATTAGCCATACAAGTCTAACAATGTATAAGAATACTGTAAAATTACACTCCTGGAAGAAGAAAATGGATGCAAATTAATGGCAGAAAATTTTACAGAAAGTACATTTCATATAATGTATTTATTTATTTATACTGCTTGAAGTTTAAGGAAGTAGGACATGCAGTGATTGTCATAACAGTCATCACACATCTAACACACAAATGTCACATTGCTGAAAACATGAGGATTCAACACATAGGAAGGAACTAGAATGGAAACATCTTATAAATAAAGATAACTCCCTGTTTCTCTTTGAACAAAAGATCAAACATACCATTTTAATAAATAGGAATAGACAAGGATGTAGACAATGCAGTGCACAAGTATAAACCCAGAAAGTTAGAGTTCTGAGTATGACTAATTTAAAACCAAACTTGGTCACATAGAGCAGCCCTGACTCCAGTTAACTTTTTAAAAAGGGACCTGGTTTTAGCCCAATGGTAGAACTTTTGAGTGCTATGTGTAAGGCCATAGCATCAATCATTGGTGCTGCTGAATGAATTAACTACTGAATGAATGAATATTAAGAAAAAATTAAGATAATCCCAATGAAGTTGGATTAATTCTAACAAACATAAAAATAATTATTAGAAATATATATTTTTCTGTGGGCTTGTGGGTTTACTAATATAAAATATACTGATAAATTGTCTTTAGTATTAACCTGTCATTCAAATGGGAGAGAGAGAGAGAGAGAGAGAGAGAGACAGAGAGAGAGAGAGACAGAGACAGAGACAGAGACAGAAGAAGAAGAAGGAGGAGGAGGAGGAGAAGGAAAAAAGGAAGGAAGGAAAGAAGGAAGAAAGAAAAAGAAAGAAAGAAAGAAAGAGAGAAAGAAAGAGAGAAAGAAAGAAAGAAAGAAAGAAAGAAAGAAAGAAAGAAAGAAAGAAAGAAAGAAAGAAAGAAAGAAAGAAAGAAAGAAAGAGAGAATAGGAAAATGTAAAGGAAGAAGTGATGGAAGGAAGTAGGAAGAAAATATCAGAATAAATCATACAACTGCAGCCCTATCTACATAAGACAGACCCTAGAAAATGCCTGCACTTTATATAAACGAATCAATCAATACTATATGGAATATTTGGGGGCAATTCTTAGAACTTACCCCTAACTTTAATGATTTCTTATGATTCTAATTATTTTAGAAAGTCTGAGTACTAAATATAACTTTAATAGTGCATTCTCTTAACTTTCATTTTGAAATTATTTAAGGTCATAAAAGACTAGTATGCAGCTATCTAATGTACCTTCATCTAATTATCCCCAAAGATTATACTTTACTTAGTTACATTATAATAACTGAGCCAGGAAATTCACTATAGTGCTTTAGTGCAATGCATGTGTATGTATAGCTCTATTCCATTTAATCAAGTGGGTAGATTTCTATACTATTGGCTCAATCAAGATACAGAGATGTTTTTCTTTGGTCCAGGACTCAATTTGATCACTCATAGTACCCTTGATAGCCTTAGTCTTACTTACCTAACTCCCTTATTCTTCACTTTGGCAACCCTTTGTCCATAATGCATATGTATGTTATCAATTCATTGCATACATGTAAATAATGGATTTATATACATTATTATATTTAATTTGTCAATTTATTTTATAATAAAATTGCACATTGTGTCACCTTTGACCATCTTCATACTACACTTGAAGTCAGTCGAAATTGTACATATAAAGCTAATTCATAATATTGAATGATGTGTATATATCACAACTTGTATATCCATTGATTTACTGCAGTATATTTAGTTATTTCTAGATTCTAGTCTCACCACAAATGTATGAAAGATCTACTTCCTTTGTATGTCTGTCACCATTTGGCATTGTCACTATTGTTTAATGTGTTTTATTTTTAAAGCAGCCCTACAAAATATGAAGAGCAGAAAGCACAGAGATGCCCCATACACACACATCTCCACCCAAACACACAATATTTTTTCTCAACTTCCAATGTTCCCCAGTAGTAAACAGATAGACCACATTGTACCCCAGTCCCAGCAATATGCAGTACAGTTGGAACTATGGATTTTAGCAAATGCACAATAGCACCATTATAGACGCATACAAAGTCAGTTCACTGGGCTAATAATCATCTTGCTGTTGCAGTCCTTACTAGGGCACCCCCCCCAAGAAAACTACAGTGCCTGCGGATCAGTATTGGCATGGGGATGAACCACTCTGCAAACTCTTTCAGGGAACTGTGTTTTATTACACATGAGCAGCTACTTATTATAGTGGAAGCCTATGGACTGTGACTGGTTTGCACATGACCTTGGATTGGATAATGAGCGTTCATACCACCAGGGTCTCTATGCAGAAGAAGCACATGAATAGAAACACGGCAAATGCAGACACGTTAGCCGGCCAGCTACCATCTACCTACTCATGCTACTTCAGAATTCAGTTCTGAGTTCTGGGAACACCCAGGAGCATGGTGTGCCATGTTTCTAACTTAGAAGCACAGTGCACCAGGTCATGCCTGCATTTTTCTCCTAGCTTGTCAGGGTTTGGATACTGTTGTTTATGCTGTTTAGCTGTTTCTTCCCTAGATTGTTATGTATCTGTAATCATACAGTTTTCAGAATGGCTTCTTTAACTTAATGATACACATTTCAACTTTTACCTATCTTTTTGTAGTTTGCTTATTTCTTCAACTCTAAACAACATTCTATTGTCTGGAGACACCACACTTTATAGATCACACACACACACACACACACACACACACACACACACACACATTAAAAAAATTCAGAGAATGTTTTGTATCCTCTCACCCACAGATTCATTTGCTAAAATGTTAACTCCTGTCACCTCTGAATGTCACACTTGAAAATGAAACTTTTAAAGAGATAAGTTAAAATGAGGTCATTAGAGTGGACTCTAATCCTATATGACTAATGGTTACCAACAATCATCATTAGAATGCATACATGAGCAGAATATAGATGGTCTGAAGACAGATAAAGGAAAATAAAATTGGTGACTAGTACACCAATCCAGCAGAGGGGCTAAGAGTGATTTCTAAAATCCCACTAAAGCATTGTAATAGGAGATTATGTAAAGAAAATAGTTCCTGTTTTCTATAGCTCAAGTGTGTTCATCTTTAGAAAAAAAATAGTGTAATTTTCCATATTATTGACTAGCATTATCTCCATAAACCCTTGTTGAATCAGCAAAATGGAGTGTGATTGTTGTTGAATCTTGAGAGATAAACAACATGGGGTTAAACACAAGGTAACAGAGGATCTAGTAACAACTTTTTAAAATATTGTTTTATTTTATTTAATTAACATTTTTCATTTATTTTACATACCAACCACAGTTTCCCCTCCCTCCTCTCCACAATTGTCTTATTGCATAATGGCAAAAGGATTATAGATTAGTAATCATTAAAAATGCATCCTATGAACTACTTTTGGGGAAAAATGAGAAAAAAATTGAACAATAAACAAAGTAGACAGATGTAGACTTGGAATTTCTGTTTTGTGCCTTATATTTCACAGTGTATAAATATTATAGGAGAATAATTGCACTGGGTTAAGATTACATTAAACACTTTCAACATATAAAACCTTTCAAATTCCAAAGAAAAATAATTCTTGACAATACAAAAAGAGAAAAAAATAATAAAGCATCCCAGAAGTAATGCTATCAAGAGAACAAAAGATAGCCAGGCATGGTGGCACATGCTTTTAATCCCAACACGCTGAAGGCAGCGGCAGGCCGATCTCTGTGTGTTTGAGGCCAGCTGGTCTACAAAGCAAGTTCCAGGACAGCCAGGGCTCTGTTACACAGAAAAACCTTGTCTTGAAAAACAAAGGGGAGGTTGGAGGGTGGGGGCAGGAGGGAGATGGATAATAAAAGAGTGTAGCATGAATCTTAAATAGTCTTATTAATAAAAACAAACCTGGAGCCAGGTATTGGGGTGAACGCTGGAAGATCAGAGAAGCAGAATAAGCCACAACCACCTCACCTTGCTAATTCCTCAGGTGAGCCTGTTTCCTCAGAATGGAAGCTTCTGAGTCTTCATCCAAATGAATCTCAGCTGAACTGTACTGCTCAAAGCCTAAAAGCTTAACCAGCTCTAATGCCTGGTACTCACGCCTTATATACCTTTTTGCTTTCTGCCATCACTTCCTGGGATTAAAGGCATGTGTCACCATGCCTGGCTGTTTCCAGTGTGGCCTTGAACTCACAGAGATCTAGACGAATTTCTGCCTCTGGAATGCTAGGATTAAAGGCGTGAGTGTCACCATTTTCTAGCCTCTGTATCTAGTGGCTGTTCTGTTCTCTGACCCAAGATAAGTTTATTAGGGTGCACAATATTTTGGGGAACACAATACCACCACGAAAAAGGACAATGGAAATGATTCTATGAAAAGAAAGAAAGGAAGGGAGGGAGGGAGGGAGGGAGGAAGGGAGGGAGGGAGGGAGGGAGGGAGGGAGGGAGGGAGGGAGGGAGGGAGGAAGGAAAAAAGGAAGGAAGGAAAAAAGGAAGAAAGAAAGAAAACATTGCCATAAAAGCATGAAGAGTTGAGGTCAGATCCTCAGGAACTTTATAAAAGCCAGATGTGATTGTGGATATCCCTGTGATCCTGATGGGAGACTAACTGAAACAGGTGAATTCCTAGAAGCTCATGTCTGCCTAGCCTGGGTTATGACAATCACCAAAGGGACTGTCTCAAACAAGGCATGAGGTAATTACTAACAACCAAGGTTTCCTCTGACCTCCACAGATCAATCTTGGAATGTACTCACACTACGATTTCACATACATACATCACAATACACACATGTCATACAAACATACACAGAAAAAGATAAGAAAAGAAAAAGAAAACTAAAAACATGAGGCAAATGTTTTCCTGTTATTAATATCAATTCATTTCAAGAAGGAGAAGCCTTAATGACTAAGTTGTTCTACCTAGAATAAAGCTATTGATTAAAACGAATGCTTATGGCTGAAGGGTTATTTAAGAAGGTGATGTGATAAGGGTCAGACACAAGAGATTGATTTACAACTCTTGGGACTCGGTTTATGCTCCATCTTTTAATGTGCAGCCTGATAGAAGCTCTGATTGGAAACAGGGACACAGACAAAGAGAGGCTGACTATCTTAATATATGTTATTAGACTAACACAAATTGATTATACACTAGCTCATTGCCACAAAGAAAAATCTATAGCTACTAATGGGTTTTGCTCTCAGGGTTGAAAGTCACAAAAAGTATTATATTTCTGTCCTTTAATATTAATTAATTTATCTTTAGTGACCACTTGGGGAAATAAAAGACCACAGAGGCTGAAAGGGGCTCATAAATTTCAACCATTATGTATTTAAAGAAAATAAAGTAGACTTTTATGTTAGGGGTATGTTTCCTATATGACACCTTCAGAAATGCCTAAGAAACATAGTCCAGTATATTTGTATTATACATAGAGATTATCTATGACCTTGAGTTGATTTTTAAGGAAAATTCTTATTGATTAAAGATAATCATCCTTTCTTTATAAAGATATATGCTTAATATTTTATGGAGTTGAAAATATCCTTGTGCTCTGTACTGATTATGAATACCTCATTCAAGCACATAAAGGATAAGAATTGTAAAAGACAATGAAACTTTTTGATATAGTAAAGTGAATTTTTTTCTACTAAACAATGTTTGAAATGGCAAATGAAACCAGTCTGAAGTAGGTAACTTTTTGTATCTGAAAAAAAGAAAATTTAGTACATGTCTTCCATGCTGTCTGGCACTTGCTGGTCTATTGACAGAAACAATAAAGATGACTTTTCTTAAAAGAAAGTATTTACTTGAGTTATCATATAAGTGTATAAGTTATAAGCACATCTGTATCGAAACTGAAATGTTTACACAGAAGATCTGAAGCTGGTGAACTGCAGAGCCTGGCTCTGACTGTTCTATGTGCTTTATCATACAACTTTAGCAATTGCTTTCATGAGGGTAGTGGATACAACTTCCTCCTGAGTTCACGCACATATTGCTTTCTTCATAGGGATGCTAACAAATATGACTCCAAGAAAAGTTAAAATAGGTCTACACATTGGGCTTATTTCCACCCTTGCCTTAAGCTGTCATTCTAAAAGGGTGTGACAAATGGCAAAGAATACACTGACAACAGTGAATGTTCCCCTTTCATAGACAGAAGAATCTCTTATTAATGCATTTCCTTAGGACTGAGATTAAATCCAGAAGTTCTTAGCCCTTCTGGATCCAATAGTGTCTTTAGCTGCATAAATGAATTCATAGAATGTTACTATTAGGTTTTTTGAAAGAAGCTAACTTTAAAATTTTTAAAATAAATCATAATTAATCCCAGAGGAATAATATTAGTTTTGAGTATGAGTGTGTACTAAACTTAAATCTAATTCACAGAAAACCCATAGTGTTTTTAAGGTGGTAATGAAATGAGAAACATCAAAATAGATAGCAAAAGAATAAAATAAAATCCAAAAAAGTAGTCATAGTTAGAAAGTAGGATCAGCTTAGTCTCATTTGGCTTGGCCATTCTCAACATAAGAAACCAAACTTAAGTCAATAAATAAATTCCAGGAAATGGAAACTAGACAACTAATTCTTTCGAAAGGCTGTTCACAATTAATATAGCCTAATGACTGCCTCCTAATTTCCTCAAATTTTGAAAGGGCTTATTCTCTTTTTGAATCAGTGGCACAAAAACAAAATGTTGACTGGGTTCATGAATTTTGAGTTGTGAGTTTGGACTGAGAAAAATGGCAATACTTCCCCCGCCCATATCATCATCTTTGGAAGTGGAGCTAGAGAACTTAAAAAGAGAGGCTTGATGGTTTGTTTCCTAAGATATCTGACGGCAAATGCTTTCAGGAGCATTGTCTTGACATATTAGTATACTATGGTTCCTCCTAATACAATGGCTATGTAGCTGAAAGTTTTTCTGTGTCCCGGCCTGCCTGTGGTTGGAACAAATCTCTCCCACTCCCGTCCCCCAAGTAAACACACAGATGCTTGTATTAATTATAACTGAATGGCCATGGCTCAAGCCTTTTGCTAGCTAGCTCTCATATCTTAAATTAGCCCATAACTATTAATCTATGTATTGCCACATGTTCTGTGGCTTTACATGCATCCCATTACATGTTGCTCCTTGAGTGGCTCACTGGCATCTCCTGACTCTGCCTTCCTCTTCCCAGAATTCTTCTTGTCTGCTTATCCTGCCTATACTTCCTGCCTGGCTACTGGCCAACAGCATTTTATTTATCAACCAATCAGAGTAATACATATTCACAGCATATAAAACATCCCATAGCACCTCCCCTTTTTCTGTCTAATCAAAAAGTAAGGATTTAACTTTAACGTAGTAAAATTACATATAATAGAACAGATATCAAGCAAGATTTACAGTTACAATGTCTAATATATTTGTATTTGGCAAAATTAAAGAAGATATCCTATCTATCCTATATTTGTGAGTCTAAGGTTTCATATCTATCTTATCTCTATCATAACCAAGGAAAATTATAATTATAATTATCTAGTTTTCAACTACATCAAAGATCTCAGAAGGATATAAAATTACATAAGTAAACAGGAAATGTATTGTAAGCAACTTCCAAAAATCTAGAATGACAGGGACAGCTGGCTGCCTGGGCAGTCATCTGAAATTCCTCTGTAAAATTGAGGCATCCATCTTCAGCCCACAGGTCTAGAGTCTCTCAGTCACTTCTCTGCGTCCTGTAGAATATCTGACTTTCTTTTGTGAAGCAGGAACCTGAAGAACCATTTTGCCTTGCAAAGTTCAGTGGTCACCTTCCTATGGTTCCTGCATGTCCAGCTGATACAACATTTTGTCAAACAGTTCAGGAAAGAACAGTTTCTTGCCCAAATGGCTATTTTTGCCAAAAAGAAGATAAACTCCCTATGGAGTGTCTTCGACACCTATCTTTCTTTTTGAAGTAAATCGGTGCTGCCAAGAGCAGATGTGTCTCATTGTCCAGAAGGTATAAGTTTTTAAAACATTTTAAATGCCATATTCTGTAAGTCTTTGAAGTGTTTTAAGATTACCTACCTAATCAAATTATATCTATGTACATCTAGAAAACTTAACATGACTATAAGTTTGACTATCATAGAAGACTATTAATCTGTATTTCTTATTTATCCATTACAATTTAAATGAGTTACATAAACACAATACCTTAAACAAGAGTAGAAATATACATATAGTATCACAAAATTAACTTTAAATTTGTATCAATAAACTAAAATCCATAGCAATATAACAAATTGTTACTCTTTAAAAGTAGGTTTAATAATCTACCCTTTTTATCCTATCATATCCATATCCTATATTTCTATATACTATATATCTATACCATCAGAATAATTGCAGACAGATACTTAGAAGATTCTAATGAAACTGTGTTGACCCTTCATACCACTCTATACCACCACTATGACATCAACATATGCCTAGCATAGCCTTAAAGAAGAATCAAAACATGGAGGAAAGATAAGCTGACCAGGGAAGCCCTAGCAATTAATCTAATAGCCTATAACCTAATAATGGAAAGTCGGAAAAATTAGTAGAGCCACCATTCACCTATCTCAGAACTGTAAGTTTATAAAGGCTTGTTGTTTGAGGACCTCAATGTCAAGCGATCCTAATTAGTCTTTATTAAATAAAAACCTGGAGTCAGATATAGAGGGTGAAAGCTGAAAGATCAGAGAAGCAGAGCAGTCACCCACGAAAGAGACTTCTTACCTCTAGGAATCCTCAGACTGAATGGGGCCGAGATCCTGTCTCCACCCACCTTATATTCCTGTCTCCATCTCCCTAGTGCAGGAATCAATGGCATGAAATCCCAAGTGCTGGGATCAAAGGCTTGGCTACCACTGCCCAGCTCTGTTTCTCTTTTATACTGCATCAGTCTCATGTAGCCCAAGGTAGCCTCAAACTCCTGATATTCCTGCTTCCTCCTCACAAATGCTGGGATTAAAGGTGTGTGCCACCATTGCCTGGACTCTGTGGTTAACTAGTGGCTAGCTCCACCCACTGATCTCCAGGCAAGCTTGGTTTCTCAGAACACAAACAAAATATCATGCAACACCTCAAGAACAATTCTATGTTCATTGTTACAAGAACTTGTAAAGATAAATAAATAAACTAATATCCACATATTATACTCTAAATAACCTTTTGTATATGATGCTGTCTCCTGGACATGACCTGGCCACTGCACTCATGAATCGTAGTTTCTGTGATTACCTCCACAAGACCACTACAATGTAAACCAATGAACGAAATGATCACTGCTGTCAGTGTATACTAGTTTATACCCAGGGTGTTTAACTTCCTCCAAACACAACTTCTACCATTATGTTATAGATGAGCATCAAGAGTTAATTAACCTTTGCTCTTAAAAAAAAAATGCTGCTTTTGCACTGCATTCATTGAGCACCTGTTTGAAAGGAACTGCAGCTTTCTATTCTGAGTAGAATACTTAGATATGCACACATCATACACACACACCTCTTATTCAGCCACAGAGAAGTGGGAACATCTGTATGAGGCCACCACTTGCACTGCTAAGCACAGCCACTCAGGAAATTATCTGTAGTGTGCAGTTAATGTTAACTGGAATGCCAGTGAGTTTTGCACATCTGTCTGTGGAATCAAATTTGCATCTTTAACATCTTGCTGCCAGAATGCCTGTTTTTGCAAACAAGAGAGAATGGGGGGAAACATGAAAATTTGAAGGAGAAACAAGACAGGAATAACAGTGGAAAGTATGTAAATAAAAGGAAAGAATAATAATATGGATATGAAAACACATTTCAGAGAAGCCCATTTCTTTGTATGATAACCAAAAAAGTAATTAAAAGAAAAGAGGAGGCCAATGAGGCACTTTTACATAAAGGGGCATATATAAATAAAAGTAATTGTTAATTTACTTTTTATAAATTTTTAAAATGTATATATATATACACACACACACACTTTGGCTGTAATAAGTCTATAAAATGCCTATGTATATATTAATAACTAATAAAAATGCAACATTGTTCCTCATAATAGATACATCACAGAAGACAAATTAGTGACCTCTGTAGTATCAAAAAAATTTAAATGAGGGAAAAAGAACTCATTTCATGCATGTTTATTCTTCCATACAAAAAGATAATGGAATAAATGGATATTATTTTAGGCAGCCACATTATTTTTAGTTCAGAAAACATCCAACCGTTTCAAACAACTTCAATGAAATTAGGCATGGGGAGTAACCCAAGATACCACTGATAGACCATCAGAGATGTTTCTTAGACCTTGTACCATGTGTGCTTTAAAGTTTTACATAGTCCTCTGGGACTAGAAAATATTTATTAACATTAAACTCCAACCTTTATTTGAAGCCACTAGCTGTATACTAAAGAAATAGTATCAGACACATTGATATTTGAGCAGGCTCTGAATCAGATGTGAAAAACGAGAACCTACGTGATAATCTTTGAAGAAATTATGTAAAATCTACACCTCCATTTTCTCATATGTAAAGTGTGAGTAGCTGTACCTGTGGGACATGGTTTTCATGAGGGTTAAAGGAGTTACCATGCAGCTAAGTGAATCATGCAGATGATCCGACACAGAAAACCAGAACACTAATTTCTGAAAACTGTCATTTGATTAAAAGTCACATCACAGGAATCTGACCTCCTGGGTTTACATATAGATTCCCCACTCCCCAGATGCTTACTGTATCAGTGATTGTTTATTAACCAGAACCAAATATCAGACCAAAATAAACTAGGGGAGTTTTAGTCAGTGAAACTTTCAGAGGCTTCTGTCAATCAGTCAGCCAAACTTCCTGTTCATCATAGGTAAGGGTGTGGTGGAAGAAAGCAACTCACATCACAGTGACCAGGAAACAAAGAGCAAGAAGGAGACGACTGGCCATCTGTAACCTTCAAAGATGCACAGCAGTGGACTTCTTCCAGCTACACTCCAGTTCTGAAAAATCTACAGAACCTCCCACAGTGGAACCAAACAACACACAAACCTATGAAGGACCTTCCCTATTCAAGCCAGAAATTGCTAAAGTCTTTGACATCTCAGTTTCTGAACCTATAAATTAATAATCAAATTTTCTTGATGGGATTATTATGAGTAAATAAGGAATGGTGCATAAATTACTGATTACTTATTATAAAGGTGCTTTAACACCATAACAGTTTATATCATACATTATTTTATAAAGCCAGAAATTCTCACTACGACACTCCATTACATGCACAAAATAAACTTGAGCCAATCCAGCAGCTCCATTCCTTTCTTATCCTTTCCCCTACACCTATTATAAGTTCACTATTCACATTCTTCTGCAGATCACCTTCCTTTTGATCGCCTCTTTATTTTTTCAATCAGAGAAATGTGAACCAGAAGTGTATACTTTGGCCATCCCATCACCAGAGTAAGTCAGTCCCGGCTGTCTCTCGGTCATTGCCAGCAGTCTTTTGTGGGGGTATCTTTGTGGATTTCTGTGGGCCTCTTTAGCACTTTGTTTCTTCCTTTTCTCATGTGGTCTTCATTTACCATGGTCTCCTATTCCTTGTTCTTCCTCTCTGTTTTTGATCTAGCTGGGATCTCCCACTCTCTTTCCCTCAACTCTAGCCCTTCATTGTTCCCACTCATGTCCAGGTTGTTCATGTAGATCTCAGTCATTTCTCCATCATTGGGCGATCCTTGTGTCTTTCTTGGGATCCTGTTTTCCAGGTAGCCTCACTGGTGATGTGAGTAGCAGTCCAGTCATCCTCGTTCCACATCTAGTATCCTCCTATGAGTGAGTACATACCATATTTTTCTGTCTGAGTCTGGGTTACCTCACTCAGAATGATTTTTTTTCTAGATCCATCCATTTGCCTGCAAACCTCAACACCCTAATAGTTGTGCCAGAAACCCCATCCA